>NW_024681656.1:0-773 GCF_008729295.1 Plectropomus leopardus | reverse complement strand
TCTTCTGTTTTCTTGTTTTTCCTGCTCTTGTTTTCTTCTTTAAAATTCTTTTTTCTTTCTTTCTTTCTTTCTTTCTTTCTTTCTTTCTTTCTTCTTCCATTCTTCTTCTAGTTTAACATCATTCACTTTTTTCCCAGAGTACTCATTTTTCTCCAGAAATGCACTTTTCTGGTTGTTTTTACTCTTTCACGTTAAATTTCCCGCCCAGTGCTCAGTATATCAGTATATGCAGTGGTGAAAGGTAGTACTGAAACGTAGTTATACCACAGAATAAAAATACTCCATTATTAGTAAAATTCCTGCATTCAGAGTTTTACTCAACTACAGAAGTATTGGCTTACAAGAGGAACTTCTTTATTTGATGACAAAAACCCAGAAAATAATTCATTTTTTGGGTTTTTGTCATTGCGAAAAAATGCATTTTATAAAGATATAAAATTCTGAAAATTAATGATAATATAATGATATTTATTATTGTGACAGAATTTACTTAAAACATGGAAACAAAAACAAAAAAGAAAAGAAAAATAATATTATTAGATTTTTTTAAAGGCAGTTTTAAGAGGACATTTCTGTCCCCAGGAGGCAGTCTTGACTTAATCTGGATTAATTTAGGTTTTGAATGCAGGACTTTTCCTTGTAATAGAATATTTGTACAGGTACGGTGGTACTGTTGGTACTGTTGGTACTGTTGGTACTGGTGGTACTGGTGGTACTGGTGGTACTGGTGGTACTGGTGGTACTGGTGGTACATTTACTTGTCGGACTGTTTG
>NW_024681655.1:0-250 GCF_008729295.1 Plectropomus leopardus | reverse complement strand
TATATGAGTGACATCCATCTTCATTCAACAATGCAAACCAGCTTGTGTTGTATTCATATGTATTTTTTTATTTTAATGTTTTTTATTGTAACTGTGAAAGCGTTTATGGGCGCAGCATCTGAGTTCAAGATAAATTCCCTTCGGGCACAATCATAGGAACCTTAAAATTATCACACGGCTTTGTTGAATACACGATTCTGATATCTGGTCATTTATGACAGTTCATGGTGTGTCATTTCTGAATAACAGG
>NW_024681654.1:0-388 GCF_008729295.1 Plectropomus leopardus | reverse complement strand
AGTGTAAAACAGTCTGCCTGTCTTGGGATTCATGGCTGTGGGAATCCCTGGACCTGGACAGGCAGTCTACCTGTGAGAAGACTTTGATAAGAGCCTGGTGGACCACTGGGACGCTGTCCGTCCACTCTTCAAATAGTAGCCAACTCCCGCTTTTTGAGGCTTGTATATAAGTATGTAAGAGATTTAATGTATTTTGGGGTTCTGGTTTTCATCCACAGAAGAGACTGACTGATTCCTCAGCATCATGTTGATAAAATGTTATATTTTGTAATTCTAAAATCATAATTATAATCACATTTTGTAGAGCTAACACAAATTCCTAAAAGTTTAGATTGTTATCGACAGTCTACACCAAAGGTTCCACCAACTCAAACGCGGTTGCCGACCA
>NW_024681653.1:0-209 GCF_008729295.1 Plectropomus leopardus | reverse complement strand
AGGAGTTTTGGTGCTGTGATTTAAACTATCGAAAACATTTTTCTCTAGTGTCAATGTGTGTGTCTCCTGCAGATGTCCAGCAGCTGTTGGTGGTTAAAGAAGAGGTTCCTCCCTCCAGAGTGGACCAGGAGGACCCAAACATTAAAGACGACCAGGAGGACCCAGAGCCCCCAAACATTAAAAAGGAGCAGGAGGACCCAGAGCCCCCA
>NW_024681652.1:0-236 GCF_008729295.1 Plectropomus leopardus | reverse complement strand
TATGAAGAGCTTTAAGTTCCAGGAAGAAATATACAAACTAAAGAGTTGTTAGTAACCTGTTAGTGACAGTCCCTTTAACTGTGACTCAAGAGAATGACGTTTTTTTGGGTGGGCGGGGCATACCTGGAGGCAAAATGATTCCTTAACTAGCATGAGCTAGCACCTTTGTAGCTGTAGGCCTGTTTTCCATATTAGAAGACATGGCAGAAGTCTGTTTGAATGTGTTGACCACTCTC
>NW_024681651.1:0-2026 GCF_008729295.1 Plectropomus leopardus | reverse complement strand
TGTTGTTAATTAAATAAAGGCAAAATGCCACCAAAAAGTCTTTGAAAAAAAGAAAAGAAAGCCATAGCCATAGAGGAAGCATGGGTGTATCCCTGTTAAACAGTGTCCTCAATGATTATTACTAATGCAATGAGTGTCAGTAAGGAGGCAGAGGTGTCCATAAGGCCTTAAAACATTTTAAAAGCCTTTAACATCTCTGTACACTCTAAAAATTTGAGAAAACTTGAAATGTTAAGGAAAGCAAGCTTCAATAACATCTTGGCTTTGAAGGTTTTCATTGCTAAACTTAAAGGCCCAGTGTGTAGGATTTAGTACCATCTAGTGTGATGAGGTTGCAGCTTGCAAACTGAAACTTCACCTATGTAAAAGCATTTAAGAGGAGGACAGTGACCAACACAAGAACGTGTATTGCCTTATCTGGTGCCAGTGCTTAGTTTGTACATTTTGGGCTACTGTAGAACAACATGGCAGACTCTGTGGAAAAGAACCGATATAATTGGCTCATTGTAAGTGTAAGGTTCAGAAGTAAAATGAATTCATATGTTTGAGTTAATTTTCTAAAAAATATATTTACAATGTGAACACAGCTAACTATTTACATGTTTATGTGTACAGAGTTATTAGTTACATATTTACACTGTCAAATATTTACATTTGTATATTTGCAAGCAGCTAAGATACTCTGCTGAATCTGCCTTGTTGAATCTCTCGAGTTTACCTGTTCAGGTCCTGCTAGCTCCTATTTAGTTAGTGCAGTGACATGTGACTGTGTTTGAGGAAGTAAAGTTGTTGTTGTGAAGCTGCCATGGATGGAGGACAGTATCTTATAAAGCCTTGTCCAGCTATCACAGACGAACCCTCACGTTACATAAGGTAACAAAAATACAGCTATTCTTATTTTCCAGTGATTACACTTGTGTGCTTAATTTAGCGTTTTTTTTTTTTGTTTGTTTGTTTGTTTGTTTGTTTGTTTGGGGTTTTTTTGCATGGATTTGGTTCCGAAGTGGTGGAAAATAAAAAATTCGGACCTGATGATGGCACCAGAGGAAAAGCCAATGGGTCACGATGTGAGGGTTTTTGGGCTGTGTTAGACTTTTAATAGGAGAAGATGCATGTCGGAAATTGTGTCACAAATTTCTGTTATGGACTTTAGTTGACTTTAGCTTGTAATAATTGTTTTTGTGTAAAAAATGAAAAAAAAGATTAACATGAAAATTTGCATTGTTATTGAGATCAGGCTCAGCTCATGGTTTAGGCTCGAATCAGACTTCATGTATGGTCAGGCCTTTTTTGGAAGAGGGATCAACAGCTCTAGATCACCTTTGTTGAGACAAGAGTCTAGCTTTATTTGTTGGCACAACTTTCTTTTTCCTCTTTGAATACCAATCCTATGTCCCTACAACCTGCAGTCTTTCAATTCCAAAACAAACAAACTAAATGGTGTTTTAAAAGTTTTTCTGTGCTCCAGTAGGTGTTGAACAAGACCAAAGCTTTGAGAGATAAAGAGGGACAAATCGACTTTCATCAGCCGTCTGAGTGCTGTGTGAAGTTTATAGTTTCATTTGAAGCACTTGGATTGTGTTTTGGGGCTGCTCTGGCTGAACTTTTCCCATCATCTGTGTTTTCATGAGTCTAGAGATCCCTGAAGAGCTATCACACACAACTTGTGCGTACCTCGACAACACTGGTCCTGCAGGCCGAGCGACTAATACAGAATGCAGATGACTGATGGCTCATTAAATCCTAATATATGTAACAGCAATAGAAGCAGTCGGAGATAGATGCTGATTTCCTCTACGCTTGGCTCAGACTTCCATAACCGCTAATGACTTGTCAGCTCATCTGCCAGAAAAGTGCCGCTGCTGCACCTCTTGCCAGTAAAATGATTTCTCTTCGACCCAGTATCGCATCCTTCCATCAAACTAACTATAGTCTCTGTGTCTTGAACACTCTCATTTCACTAAATGAGCTTCAATTCTTTCTTCTTCTTTTTTACACATAAAGCAACAGAGTCTGCATTTCAATT
>NW_024681650.1:0-267 GCF_008729295.1 Plectropomus leopardus | reverse complement strand
CAGCAAAATTAAGAAGTAGAAATGAATAAAGTCTTTAAAATGTCATAGAATCATAACTTCACAAAATTGAAAACAAGGCTCCTAGTCAAATGTGTCAAAAGAAACAAAGAATATTGTAATAGTATAGCTTTTAAAACAAAAAAAAATGTCACAGGTGTACCATGACAAAAAAAAAGCTGAAAAAAAGTAAAGTATGTTGAAAAAAGTCACATACTATACTGAGCCATTTTAATCATATTTTCCACAGCATACACTTTTTTTTGTCAT
>NW_024681649.1:0-333 GCF_008729295.1 Plectropomus leopardus | reverse complement strand
TATCTGTTCTGATAATCGATAATTACATTAAACAGAAGAACAAACACTAGATCAAAGTACTAAATGAATTATCCAAAAAATATGTCACTTAGTTTACTGAGTGATAGAAAATGGGTCCCTTAAGTAAAATGTTTGGGAACCACTGTCATAGAGAATTAAAGCATTTTTTTCTTCTTCTTTTTTTTAAATTTAAATTAATCCATATTAAATCAGGTAAGTACATTGAGATCAACATTTTTTTTTTCCAATGGAGATCTGGACAAAACAGCAGCATAAAAATAGTTACAAACGATGATAATTACAATAAAAACGTAAGAGAATATACAGTAACGT
>NW_024681648.1:0-279 GCF_008729295.1 Plectropomus leopardus | reverse complement strand
TCTGTCTCTGTCTCTGTGTCTCTCAGCGCTGCTCCCTGAAGGTAAGCTCCTTTATAAACTCAGTAATATTCCTGTTGTGTATTTCAGCAGCTGCTTTCTGTATTTGTGTGTAAAAAAATCATCTGCAGTTATTTAGAAAACAGGAGGATGAAGATGTGATCACACTGATGAATGTGATGCTTTCAGGCTCGACAGACGGCCCAACAGAAAAAACAAGCTGCCGAAGAGTCCCGGAAAGACTATGTGACCAGTTTAAACCAGTTTAACCAGGACCAGCAC
>NW_024681647.1:0-348 GCF_008729295.1 Plectropomus leopardus | reverse complement strand
CTCAGAAAATACATCGTACAGAAGGTTTTATTATTTTATTCGCATCGCCCCATAAACAGTTAATCTCTTATATAAGTAACCTACAGAAAGACTCACACATTAACCCCAAAAAGGCAGTTTCAGTGAGTTTGTCTCTCCAGTAAAAGACTGCATGTTAGTCAAAGTCCACTTTAAGTAAAGTGTAGGTGTTTTTCTGTCTCCTCAGCTTTAACCCTTTGAAACCTGCAGACTGGCTTGATTTCTTTGAAAAAACTCAGAAAGAAGGGAATGGGGGATTTAATAAAAATCACAGAAATTAGTAAAAAGTACCATAAATTTATTCTGCAAATTAGAAAATAAATAAAATTT
>NW_024681646.1:0-617 GCF_008729295.1 Plectropomus leopardus | reverse complement strand
TGATTGAGGACAAATCTGGTCCAAGATTTAAAAAAACTGATGCTTGAGGACAGAGTTGCGACCAGCGAACCTCTCTTGTGTTAACTGTGAACTCCTGGTTAGGATTTCTTTTTTTTTCAGAGGGTTTTAACAAGGAGAATTATCTTTGGAGGTCTCTTCTTATCCAAAACAAACCTACCAGGTGTTTAAAAGCAGCAAATACGCAAAAATAAAGCAGTTTAATGTTACAAATCAGTGTTTTTCCGATGCTGTTTGGCTTGTCACAGACAATGAACACTGCAGAAATTGAACAGGGAGAAGTTTCAGCTGGTTGCAATTGTCACCACTAGAACTGACACATTGCTTCTTTAATGTGCACTTTTTTTCTCTGATAACTTCAGATCCAAATGTTGAGGAGGTTTTAAATGGGAGCCGAATTGTCCACAGAGGTGTCTTTCTCTCCAAAACAAATAGAACTGGTGATTAAAACCAATAAAAAAAACGGAATAATGCAGTTTCACCTTAAAAATCAGTGTTTTTCTGACACCACTCTGCTCTTCGCAGAGGGACTGCTTCGTGCTGGGGCTAAAGCGAACATGCAAATGTCCGTATCTAGAGCCAGTGTTTGGTTTGTCTGT
>NW_024681645.1:0-732 GCF_008729295.1 Plectropomus leopardus | reverse complement strand
AAATAAATAAATAAATAAAGTTTTTGGTATGGTCTGTGGGCTTGGAAGGCATTTTGTCTTTAAAAGTCACCAATAATTACACCATTTATCACAGCCAGAGACTGTTAAAACAGAAATTAGCATTGTTTTTTTTTAAATTTCAAATGGTCCTTGAACACACCATGTGTTATTATACAGATTTATGAAACAGAATTCCAGTCAAAACTTTCAAGGTGTATGTAGTTTTATATAACAGTTTCAGGCCAAGAAATTGTTATTTGCAGCTTCCATGAATTTTCCAGGTTTTTCATGACTATAGGAACCCTGAATAAGTAGATGATCTGAAAGCAGCAACTAAAACACAACAGATTATCATACTTTCATTGAAGCTACCTGACATCCATCAATCATCCACTCAGCTGGAGCCTCACCTTCATGGGGCAGGATTTCTTGTCTGCACTCCGCTGTGCAGCAGTCTCAAAGCAGTAGGCTTTCCTTTGTGTTGAGGGCCAGTATTTGGGAGCCAGCTTCTCCATGAAGTCCTCCAAACTGACCACGCGGTGGTAGGCAGACAAGGCCTCCAGCTGGAAGAACTCACTGTAGGGAACATGGATCTGAATGGAACAGAAAAAGGAAAGAATGGAATGAACACTACAGTTTAATTCAGATTTAAAAGATAAGCCCGGTGGTATTGAAACATTTTTATTTTCAAAATATCCCATGAAATACCAAAGCCAACTATTAGTTAGATAG
>NW_024681644.1:0-794 GCF_008729295.1 Plectropomus leopardus | reverse complement strand
AGTGATCATCTGCCCTCTTGTCGTATTGCAGTTTGTCTTCAGAATCCTGAAAAAGGTCTCTGATGAGTTTCCAACCGGGCCACAGTTTGCTCAACAACTGGCGAAGTGTGAAATTCTCCACATGCTGTATTTCCCCGCTGTCTGTCAGCTGACAGCGAGCAGCGGCTCTGTCATTCTTTGGAGGCAGAAGCGAAATAAAATGACAAAAACGGCCGACAATGTACTCAGCCAGTCATCACATATTTGTCCAATAGTCCATCTGTGTCTCAAGCACACCTCTGTCCAAGTGAGAAGCAAAACTTTCAAGCATAGGAACACACACACACACACACACACAGAGGCTCTCTCTGGTGTATTGCTGAGTCGCCCAATACACTGTAAAAAATACCCGTCTGCATTCAGAGTAAATGATGCCATTTACACAGGTGGACACACACTTTATTTGCAATGCGAAACAAAGGGGAGGATCTGTTTTTGGGTGCATGTAGAGCACACTCCCTGGATGTCCAGAGGTGGAGACCACAAGCCGAAACTAGGCTTGTTAACACCAAGATCTAGGCTGTAGATCTTCTGAGTACCACTGACATCACTGGTTCACTGAAGTACAGCAGATTTTGGAGCAGCCTCCAAAGAACACTTAAATAGAAAAAAAAAAAAAGTTGTTTTATGCCACATTATACCCCAAACTTGGATTGATGAAGTTCATGTTGAAAAATAGCAAAATTCTCTTTTAAAACTCTCTAAAGGCCAGCTCGTCACATTCCCACCAAAAAATGTGTATAGTTTATATAAAA
>NW_024681643.1:0-215 GCF_008729295.1 Plectropomus leopardus | reverse complement strand
ACACGTTACTCCCAAGTATGCCTCCGTGGCCATACTGGTCCAGGCATTGGTGGTTAGGGAGATTTTCGAATTCGCTGCCTTTAATTTGTTCCGTAGTTTGTCCACTGATGTTTCATACTTTTCCTCCATCATACTAGTGAAGTGGTGCCTGGACGGCAGACTGTAACCTTGATTAAAAGTGGTGAGCATTTCTTTAAATCCCTCACCCTCAATGA
>NW_024681642.1:0-604 GCF_008729295.1 Plectropomus leopardus | reverse complement strand
TTTTAAAGCTTGATTTTGAAAAGCACATTTTGTATGCAGAGCGATACGAGTGTGTAATAGTAAAGCGGGCCGTAAGGGTTAATCAGATAGAACAGATGGACTCTAAACAGGTATGAACAGCATCTGCAACATTTTGCCACAACCCTCACACCATATCTTCTCAAGTCATAGCCCTGTTAGGCAAATTTGACTTTCTTCTTCCAACCCTTCATACCTACAGGTTTCATTACAAAGTGGCAGTATGCCTGCACTAATCTGAGCATATTTTCTTCGACAACTTAAACAGGACATTATTTTCAGTGGATATTTATATAGAATTTCATGGATTTCCACTTATGTTTAGCCTCATGAAACACACCCTCCTTTAATATTACAATATAATTTTTTTCTAGTCTGGAAAATAATTACTCAAATCTATATCTACAACACATATCATGCATGTCCTTACCCACACTCCATTCCATTGTAAATTAAATTTAAATATATTTTTGGTTAGTCTATTATAATCCATATCAAATAGCCTTCTCCATAGCGTGGCAGTGCAGATCTCCCGCACTTTGCAGGGCTATATAGGTAGATGGGAAGGTAACTGAGGAGGAAGTGG
>NW_024681641.1:0-997 GCF_008729295.1 Plectropomus leopardus | reverse complement strand
AGACTTTTAAACTGCAGTTAAAGGAGGTCAAGAGTCAGTACAATCATTAAAACACCGTTTTCACTGTTGATTTCTGCAGAAACGTGAAACGTGCAGCGCTGCTCACACACGGCTGACAGCGCAGCTCTGACCTCGTCGTCACTTTTCCCAAAATCCATCAGTGCAGTTGAACTCAACGGTCGTTCTGTGGCTGAATATGAGCAGTCAGACCCCCCCAACACCTCTGAGTCTGTCTCACCGTGTCCACTCCTCTCCAGCGGACGTCTGTCCTCTAATAAACTGAGTGTCTGATTGACTGTCTGCAGAGCCCGAGGCCTCGTCTGACAGCTGAAGTCAGCGACGCCTCTGATTGGTCACAGCAGAGTTAATTTTAGTGATTATTTCTTTCTTTAAAGTCTCCATGGAGACTGAAGGTTGAGTGCAGAGCGAAAAGAACAAACGCTCTTCGCTGACACTCACCTTTTTAATAAAACACAAACCAACAATTAAATTCACTTAACTGAACGAAATGGATTTACACGGTCAGGTTTCCTGCAGATCCTTGAAACGTCTTTGAATTCATTCATCTATTTGGTAAAATCTTTTTTATTTTTTAAATAATTTACCAAACCCACCTCTAAACTCATTATAGTGGACATTAAAGCAGTGAAGTCTCACATACAGAGTGAAAAACGTAAATTCGCTGATTAAACTCACCCATAAATGCTCAGTGTTTTCAAACTCTAACCAGATCCAACTTTTTTTGTTGTTTTTTTCTCTTTTTTTTTAAATTTATTTATGAGTGAAAAAAGTCTTCAAAAGTTTCCCATTAAATTTTCCTGAAGCTGTAGGAACCGTGTTTATAATAATGAGAACCTCAGAGGGAGACGGCTGAAAGTGTGTTCAAAGATCTTTTGATAAATCCAGACAATATAAATCAGATTAAATAACACAAAATTATTTCTGGGTGTAAAAGTCTGTAAAATTCAAAGAAAAATAAAGAAGAAAAGAAAAAAAA
>NW_024681640.1:0-1290 GCF_008729295.1 Plectropomus leopardus | reverse complement strand
AAGCGTATATTTGGCATTTCTGTACTTCAATCTCTTGGCATTTATCAAATGACATAGGCTATTCACTAGGGATGCAGAGGACTTGATTGGTATCTGTGGATATTAGTTTTGAAATGAAATAGTGGAATCGGTGACATGCTGATTTCTGCCGATTTGACAAATCTTTTTTTTTTTAATTGAAAAAGTTAACATGTACAAAACATCAACCCTTAAGTATTTTTCTTACTGAATATTACATACACTGAAAAGCATTGTATTTCGTAAGTGTATACATAATATGACATTAATTCAACTACAGAAAAGACTTGATGAAAAATTAGTCGGGGTTAAAAGTGGATATATTGGTAATGGTTATCGGCAGTACGAGTTCTCTGTTTTGGGTGTTAAAGTTTGTATTGAGTTTTCTGCAGAGTATAATAACAAAGCATATACACATAGCTGCATCTCATCCATATGAGCCCATAAGTTATTCAAATTTGGCCGGTATTGATACTCTTTTTTTATAACCCTTTCCCTCCCCAGCTGGCTTAGACTGACCTGAGAAGTCGTATAATTTTTAATTAATTAATTAACAAAAAAAACCCAAAAAACCCCCACAGAAATAAGTAAAACGAGAGGATGAATGATTACGAAAAAAGTGAGGAAAAAACCGGCCAAATTAGTTGTTATATATCGGCATGTCGGCCTGAATCCAATCTCGATACCTATATATCTGTAATAAGTTATGGGCCTGGCTGTAATATGAAGAATGGCACTGCAGATATAACGTTATTCCTTTACTGAAGCTGGAAAATAGTGAATTTCGAATTTTGAAGCTGCAGTGGAGAACAGCTCACATGTGTGAATTCATGTTTTTAGGCTTGTGTTGAAATAACAGCTTTGACGATGAGGACTCTGACTAAATCTAACCCACATATTCAGCGAGCAGCAGCTGCAGCAGCTGGCTGATGTTAGTGACAGCTCACCCTGGTCTTCAGCTCGCGCTCCACCTTCAGAAGAGATGACATCGCGCGGAAGAAACGTCCAAAAACGGTTCAAATTCAATCTTTTCCCCTCACTGAATCATGCGCTCTAGCAGGAGTAGTAACTCCACATGTATTATGGCCACTACCCCGTCCACAAGCCACTGACGTAATCAGAAAGCGACACGAATTGTATGTTTGTTTTTTTCACCCTGAGCAGCCCTGAGCGAGAAGTAATATCAGAGCGATGTGGACCCGCCCTTTCAAACAGCGCCGGTAAATAAATCGAGCAAACCCCTCCCCCACAACCCTTCCCTTCTCTGTTTTC
>NW_024681639.1:0-981 GCF_008729295.1 Plectropomus leopardus | reverse complement strand
ACTTGACCGTGAGTCGGGGCTGTCAGTTATAATCAAAATCTGGGTGAAAAAGTCCAAAGAAGCAATGTTTTTTATCACTATGAAGTTTATTTCTTTGAACTTAATTTGACAAGTTCCCAGATGGGCTGGTCCCTGATAGGGTGGTCCTGGGCTGGCCGCTGATGGGCTGGTTCCTTATAGGGTGGTCCTGGGCCTGGCCGCTGATGGGCTGGTTCCTTATAGGGTGGTCCTGGGCTGGCCGCTGATGGGCTGGTTCCTGATAGGGTGGTCCTGGGCTGGCCGCTGATGGGCTGGTTCCTTATAGGGTGGTCCTGGGCTGGCCGCTGATGGGCTGGTTCCTTATAGGGTGGTCCTGGGCCTGGCCGCTGATGGGCTGGTTCCTTATAGGGTGGTCCTGGGCTGGCCGCTGATGGGCTGGTTCCTGATAGGGTGGTACTGGGCTGGCCGCTGATGGGCTGGTCCTGGGGCTGGCCATCAGTTGTACCGGCAGTGCGATCTTGTGGCTGGATTCTGATTGGCTCGTTTTGGAGCTGGCTCATGGTAATTCTCATACTCATCTTCAAACTCACAGTGTGACTCTTAATTGAAAGAAATGGGATCCTCATATTCCGAAAACTCTTCCTCCTCATCATCTTCCAGAGCTCTCCTCTCTCCTAAAATAATTTCCAAGGCCCTCTGAGCGGGGAATATTTTCGCTGTCTTAATTGATTGTGATAAGGAGCCATTAAGGCTATACAATTCGTATGTTATGTACCACCCCAATTTGCAGCTGGGTTAGAGTTTGAATAAATATAAAATGATTCCGGCAAGACAGAGGGTGGAGTCTGCGGGAATGTGAACAGAGACAATTGTCAGTGCTTGAAATGTGACAATGTTGCAACTTTGCAGACACACACACGTATACAAACAAAAAGAAAGCACTCACTCACACATGCACGCACGCACGCACGCACGCACGCACGCACGCACGCACGCACGCAC
>NW_024681638.1:0-201 GCF_008729295.1 Plectropomus leopardus | reverse complement strand
AAACTAATCTGGAAAAACACAAACAGAACTCATCACATTTAGTTTTTCTATCTTTTTTCTTAAGATGATTTAAAGGAACCCCCCCCCTCTTGAGTGAAATATTGAATTCAAAGGTGTCACATTTTTTTGGTTCCACCTTCCCATCAAATGGGAGTATTAAGGTGTCACTATTATATTGCTATGCAGTTGGAGAGTTCACAC
>NW_024681637.1:0-555 GCF_008729295.1 Plectropomus leopardus | reverse complement strand
CGCCCGCACAGCTGCTGCAACAGTCGGTTTGCATAAACAAAGAATTTCTGCACAAACCGTCAGAAACCGTCTCAGGGAAGCTCGTCTGCGCGCTCGTCGTCCTCATCGGGGTCTCGACCTGACCGCAGGTCATCTTAACTGACCTCAGTGGGCAAATGCTCACATTCGCTGGCGTCTGGCACGCTGGAGAGGTGTTCTGTTCACGGATGAATCCCGGTTTCACTGTTCGGGGCGGATGGTGGACAGCGTACGTTGCGTCGTGTGGGTGAGCGGTTTGCTGATGTCGACGCTGCGGATCGAGTTGCCCGTGGCGGCGGTGGGGTTATGGTATGGGCCAGCGTATGTTATGGACAACGAACACAGGTGCATTTTATTGATGGCATTTTGATTGACGGAGATGTTGTGCCATTGATCCACGACCATCATGTCACGCTGCCGCGCGATGATGCGCGGACACATGCTGCAAAGATCCGCACACGAGTCCTGGAAGCTGAAAACATCCCAGTTCCTGCATGGCCAGCATACTTGCCAGACATGTGACCCTTTGAGCTGGTT
>NW_024681636.1:0-215 GCF_008729295.1 Plectropomus leopardus | reverse complement strand
AGGAATCACTTTGACCATTTTTACCTGTGCTATAGTATGGCTTTTTTCGTCATATTGTACTTTGGCTTAAAACACTCCAAATATTGACGTTTTGGACTGTTTTGTCAACAGGCTATACTGTAAACTGCCTTAACATGCTATACTATGACTATTTTTAACATTTGGAGTAACAATTATTTTGATAATTTTTCCCTGTACTATAGTATGACTTTTTT
>NW_024681635.1:0-351 GCF_008729295.1 Plectropomus leopardus | reverse complement strand
GCAAGGTTAGAGGTCCAGATTATAAACTGGGCCTGTAGCATTTTAGGGAGTTAAAGTCGTACCGGTGGTGGTGAAGCTGTAGCCCCTCTCTGTGAGGATCTTCATCAGATAGTCAGTCAGATCTCTGCCAGCCAGATCCAGACGGAGGATGGCGTGAGGCAGGGCGTAACCCTCGTAGATGGGCACAGTGTGGCTGACACCGTCACCAGAGTCCAGCACAATACCTGCAAGACCAAAAATACCAGATTATAAAAAGGAAGAACACTTTCTGATGTCATTCTGCTCAGCAGACTTCATGGTTCAACACCAAAATGTTTGACTGCAGTTTGTCTAATGGTCACAAGAAGTTAC
>NW_024681634.1:0-313 GCF_008729295.1 Plectropomus leopardus | reverse complement strand
AATACTCCTACAGCACAAAATACTCAAGACACTCAACCAGTGATACTTAACTGATAGGGGCCCTGGTGGCCCCCAAACATTTTCTAACACACAATAAAAATAAAGTGATTGACACTGTGAATTGTTTTTGTTCTTAAAGTGTCCATAATGTGTCAGAGTGAATAAAAAGACACCAAAATAGAGCTTGTTGATCAAAAAAAAGAGCCAGAGGAGGATCCCCCACACCCCCGACAGAGGACACAGATAAGACACTAATGTCCTAAAATACTAGAAACGTCCTAAATCTGATGTATTTGTTTTTGCACTTCCACAT
>NW_024681633.1:0-206 GCF_008729295.1 Plectropomus leopardus | reverse complement strand
AGCCATCAGTAATTTTGCAGGAATTTGGTTAAAATTCATTTGGTTGAAATTTGAACTTGATTATGGCACTAAAATGAAAGGTCAGGGGATCACCAAAGTTAATGCAATTCATCCAATAGTGGATGGACATTTTCTCAAAACCACAAATGTTAAAACATGTTGTTGTTTGTTGGCACAAGCCAAATAGTCAAGAGATTACCAGAGTT
>NW_024681632.1:0-335 GCF_008729295.1 Plectropomus leopardus | reverse complement strand
CCCTCACAGGTGAGAAACGGGAATAAATCCCGTTATGAGCCTAATCACTGACATATCCCAGACTGTGAGAATAAAAATAAAAATAAAAAAGTCTATGTTGCATGTAGTATGTGGAAAACAATTCATTTTTTGTGTTTTTTTTTTTTAATTCTAAAAACAAAGCAGCATCATGACAAAAACCATGACAAAAGCATTAAAAGGGTTAAAATTCTGAAAGTTAATGATTATTTGATTCTTTTGATTAGAACAGATTTTGGTTAAAAAATTACCTCAATGAAAGTAGAAAACAGGATTAATGTGTAATATTTTAAAGCTTGATTTTGAAAAGTGCATTT
>NW_024681631.1:0-660 GCF_008729295.1 Plectropomus leopardus | reverse complement strand
CTTTCACCATAATGTGTGCGTTTGTTCTTATACAGGACAGAGAAAGAGAAGTCTCCTCTGATTCCTTTTCTCACTGTACAATGGAGTGGTAAAATTGAATTTAGGACTGAACAGGTGCTGGTCAGCACATGCAGAATGCAAGTGTTCAAATTCCCTTTTGATATTCAGAGCTGCAACCTCTCTTTCAAGTCTGCAGTGTACTCTGGTGAGCTAGACATTTATCTAAAATTTGTATATTTTGTGTTTAAAAACATGTGTGCTGTAATCACTTTAACTTTTTTTTTTTCACATGAACACACACTAACACATATTTACCCTCCTATGTTGAGCTGATATGAAATCTCAAAGTTCTGTTTTTGATTTCCACCTCAGATGAAGAAGCAAAGTTTGAAGCCATCCTTGACTCTTCAAAGATCACACGGTGGTCTGAGGAAATTATGCGGAACCATTACGAGTGGCTGTTCATCAACATGACAGTCAAAGAGACGACCATCAACAATTTTAGCTACAACCAAAGCATGATCGTTTACACTGTAAGTATTGAGTATATTTTACTGCTAATATGGTTTTCAGCAACAAACTGCATGTAGACTCTCTACAGTTCCAGTTGCTTTTGTACTTAAACCTGCAATAACAGATTATCCCTTTTTTGCCGCTCAA
>NW_024681630.1:0-379 GCF_008729295.1 Plectropomus leopardus | reverse complement strand
AGATCTGCAAGACACATACATCTTACTGAACATATTACTGTAAATTAGGCACGAACGCACCAGCGTCAAACTGTCAGCGTGTGCTCCTCTCCCTTATACGAGCTCACAATAAATATATACAGATTTGTGTCATGTCGCTGAACAGTGTGCTTCTATTTACATCTGATGCTCACTTTGAAAGCGCCTCAGTGAAGGCAGACCAGCTGATTCATTTGAGTTGAAGTTGAAATGAGAAATTATTTATGCGAAATATCTTTCTTTCACTACAAAAACCTAAACAGTGTCAGCTGGCTGGAGGGAGATCATAGGGAAACTGAAAGTTTCTGCTGAGGTAGATGACTGTCTTAAAATGTAAATGATGTCTAAAAGATCAAAGCCT
>NW_024681629.1:0-1532 GCF_008729295.1 Plectropomus leopardus | reverse complement strand
AAGCGTATATTTGGCATTTCTGTACTTCAATCTCTTGGCATTTATCAGGCTATTCACTAGGGATGCAGAGGACTTGATTGGTATCTGTGGATATTAGTTTTGAAATGAAATAGTGGAATCAGTGACATGCTGATTTCTGCCGATTTGACAAATCTTTTTTTTTTTTATTGAAAAAGTTAACATGTACAAAACATCAACCCTTAAGTATTTTTCTTATTTTGCACATTGACTGAATATTACATACACTGAAAAGCATTGTATTTCGTAAGTGTATACATAATATGACATTAATTCAACTACAGAAAAGACTTGATGAAAAATTAGGCAGGGTTAAAAGTGGATATATTGGTAATGGTTATCGGCAGTACGAGTTCTCTGTTTTGGGTGTTAAAGTTTGTATTGAGTTTTCTGCAGAGTATAATAACAAAGCATATACACATAGCTGCATCTCATCCATATGAGCCCGTAAGTTATTCAAATTTGGCCGGTATTGATACTCTTTTTTTATAACCCTTTCCCTCCCCAGCTGGCTAGACTGACCTGAGAAGTCGTATAATTTTTAATCAATTAATTAACAAAAAAACAACAACAAAAAAACACAGAAATAAGTAAAACGAAAAGATGAATGATTACGAAAAAAGTGAGGAAAAAACCGGCCAAATTAGTTGCTATATATCGGCATGTCGGCCTGAATCCAATCTCGATACCTATATATCTGTAATAAGTTATGGGCCCGGCTGTAATATGAAGAATGGCACTGCAGATATAACGTTATTCCTTTACTGAAGCTGGAAAATAGTGAATTTCGAATTGTGAAGCTGCAGTGGAGAACAGCTCACATGTGTGAATTCATGTTTTTAGGCTTGTGTTGAAATAACAGCTTTGACGATGAGGACTCTGACTAAATCTAACCCACATATTCAGCGAGCAGCAGCTGCAGCAGCTGGCTGATGTTAGTGACAGCTCACCCTGGTCTTCAGCTCGCGCTCCACCTTCAGAAGAGATGACATCGCGCGGAAGAAACGTCCAAAAACAGTTCAAATTCAATCTTTTCCCCTCACTGTATCATGCGCTCTAGCAGGAGTAGTAACTCCACATGTATTATGGCCACTACCGCGTCCACAAGCCACTGACGTTATCAGAAAGCGACACGAATTGTGTGTTTGGTTTTTTCACCCTGAGCAGCCCTGAGCGAGAAGTAATATCAGAGCGATGTGGACCCGCCCTTTCAAACAGCGCCGGTAACTAAATCGAGCAAACCCCTCCCCCACAACCCTTCCCTTCTCTGTTTTCTGTCAACTGTTCTAGGCAAGTGTTTAGTTATGGACAGTAGTGGAAGAAGTATTCAGGTCCTTTAATTGGATAAAATTACTAAAGCCTCTTTCAAGTAAATACTCTGTTTCAACACAAAGTCCTGCATTAAATATATTAAGCAAGAAAAAAGTCACGAACGTGTACATAAAGTGTAAAAGTGCAGAGAAATTCAACAAGAAAGAAAGAAAACATCAGACCCCAAAACACAAATATAAAAT
>NW_024681628.1:0-221 GCF_008729295.1 Plectropomus leopardus | reverse complement strand
CTGCTTATTTTGTTTGCAGCTAACTTTGTACATTAATTTGAACAAGGAAAGATTATACAATCAAGCAATCTGCTAACTTCAGAAAAAAAGGCTGGTTGCTCAGGGGCTCCAGACACCCAAAGGCCATTTGCTATGGAATAAAGACACCTAAAGTCAAATGTAACATCAACTAAGGCAGACCCTTCATGTAATACATATACATAGATAAAGTGCTATTAAAC
>NW_024681627.1:0-752 GCF_008729295.1 Plectropomus leopardus | reverse complement strand
AGATTATTGTCGTCCACTTTGTCTGTTAACATCTTTTTTTTTTTTTTTCCGAGTCAGAGGTGATCATATTTTGACAAAAGGGGGAAGAGCTAAGACTAATGCTAGCTGTTAGCTTAGTTAGCCCATTGCATTTTAAGCTATGTTGAAAATTTGATGATTGATAATGCTAACATCAATTTTTGCTAGCTAAAATCAGGCTTAAAATCATTGAATTAAAATGTTCTCAGAAAAACTTAACATCTGACTCCTGAAAAAGGTCTTTTAGTGCAACCAAATACTGATATATTAAGAATAAGATATATTTAAGCAACCAAAACATTACAATTAACTTCCATGGACTGAAAACACACTGCTATCGTGACAACTACAGCTACACCTATACTCTGTGGATCTGGGGTTGCACTGGTTACAGTTACATTACCTAACAAACACTGTTGGGGACCTATGGAAACATAAGGAAAACACCTGTCACTTAAAGCAGCCTCTCCCTTAGATATGTGTAACTTTTTACCTTCATAAAATGTAAACAGGTGAATTATAGAAAATTCTACCCCCATACAGCTGTCATGAAGAAAGAAATTAGTTATAGAGACCAAAATTTTTTTAGTACCTGGCTGTAAACATATATTTATGCTGTAAAACAGGACATTTTAACATGGTGGTCCATGGTATTGACTCACTCTTTTTTTTTTTTTTTCTTTTTAACCTGTCCTGTTCGGCAGCTTAGGCATGCAGTATGAGTATTGACTCAC
>NW_024681626.1:0-409 GCF_008729295.1 Plectropomus leopardus | reverse complement strand
GCTGCCGAACAGGACAGGATAAAAAGAAAAATTAAAAAAAAAAAAAAAGAGTGAGTCAATACCATGGACCACCATGTTAAAATGTCCTGTTTTACAGCAGAAATATATGTTTACAGCCAGGTACTAAAAAAATTTTGGTCTCTATAACTAATTTATTTCTTCATGACAGCTGTATGGGGGTCGAATTTTCTATAACTCACCTGTTTACATTTTATGAAGGTAAAAAGTTACACATGTCTAAGGGAGAGGCTGCTTTAAGTGACAGGTGTTTTCCTTATGTTTCCATAGGTCTCAACAGTGTTTGTTAGGTAATGTAACTGTAACCAGTGCAACCCCAGATCCACAGAGTATAGGTGTAGCTCCAGTTGTCACGATAGCAGTGTGTTTTCAGTCCATGGAAGTTAAGTGT
>NW_024681625.1:0-773 GCF_008729295.1 Plectropomus leopardus | reverse complement strand
TGTGACACAATGTCGGGTGATTAACTTGTATTTCTGGTCATGTGATTCATTTGCGTTGATAGAAAAAAAAAGTAGCGCATTAAAATCTCTGAATCAACTAAAAATGGAGACGGCAAAATGCACAATTCCGTGCACTGGTGGGGTCTAGTGACTCAGATGAGAATCCAGGTCCCTCTTTTGCTGATAGCTCAGCAGACCTACAGACACAGGAGCAGTCTGATACAGGAGAAGACGAGTATCGGGATGATCACCACCCGCCAGACAGTGATGGTGAAAGGGATTCAGAAATTGGAACTTTGTCTGAGGAGGAATCAAGTGATCTAAGAAGTGATTTGGCCAAATGGGCTGTAAAAAATAAGGCAACGCGCACGTCGGTTGATGAGCTGCTCTTGGTGTTACGTAAACATGGCCACCGGCTGCCAAAAGATGCCAGACCTCTGTTAGGAACTCCACCTCAAATAGAAGTCAGGGATCTATGTGGGGGCCAGTTCCTCTACTTCGGTGTGGAGACGGGACTTTTAAAAATGTGCTCACAGTATCCCGATTTCTTTTCAGCAGGAAATGAGATACTGCTAAATTTCAGTGTAGATGGTGTGCCACTGTTTAAATCATCCAATGTACAAATGTGGCCCATTCTCTGTAGTGTGAAAAACTTTGAGCCATTTATCGTTGCACTGTTTTGTGGAACTGCAAAGCCAAACAGCATTACTGATTACACGGCTAGTTTTTTAACAGAACTGAAGGCACTCCAACAACATGGGGTTGAGTTCCAA
>NW_024681624.1:0-348 GCF_008729295.1 Plectropomus leopardus | reverse complement strand
AGAAAGGATTAAAGTCTCAACCAGAAGACTCATGTCCTGCCCACAGACAGGACATGAGTCTTCTGGTTGTAACGTAACAAAGGCTGGTAGCAACATGTGATGAAGTTAACATAACAAGCTGTTTTAAGTGCACGTTAATCACACTATATATAAAATATAGATTTGAATGACACCGAAATTCTCAGTTTTTTTTAAACATCTTGGACCAATGTTTTTTCTTCCAGTTTGCAGATGAAATCCATTATTGGCAATCTAGTTGCTGTAAGTACTGAAATTTGACCTTCAGTGTAAGTGAGGATGTAAGCTGCATGGTCACTTCATTAGCTATACCTGCAATTTAATGCTATA
>NW_024681623.1:0-363 GCF_008729295.1 Plectropomus leopardus | reverse complement strand
GAGCGGCATTTTCGGACTGTTCATGGAAAATACGACACCGACTTCCCGCCGAAAAGCGAGCTGAGAAAGAGAAAGGTGAATGAACTAAAATCCCAGTTGTCCGGACAGCAGTCATTTTTCACACAACATACTTCAAAAGCGAAAGCCGCCACCGAAGCATCGTTCCGGGTGAGTCACATCATCGTTAATAACAAGAAGTCCTTCCAAGACGGAGAGATGGTAAAAGAGGCATTCGTTGAAGCAGCTGACTCATTGTTCCGAGACTTTAAAAATAAGGCAGAAATATTATCTTCAATCAAAGCTCTGCAGCTGTCAAGAAGTACAGTTACACGGCGCTGTGAAGCCATGGCTGAGGATGTAACC
>NW_024681622.1:0-527 GCF_008729295.1 Plectropomus leopardus | reverse complement strand
GTTTTTTTGCCAGTACACAGGCAGCTACCACTCTTCTAATTTGTCCAGAAAGTTGTAGTAAGGCATCAAAAATGATCCAAGCGGGGTTAATATGGCTCCTCCTGCTGCGCACATGGAGCTAGTTAGTTTCTTTTTTAATTTATGCCTTGCTTTTTAAAATATACTTTGAATTTTGCAAATTTAACTCCATGTTTGTGCACTTATCTTGGGTCTAACCTTGCACTTCAAGAGCCAATTGATAAATAACAACACAAAGCACATGTACACGTTAACATTTTAAAAGACCAATTTTTACACCTCCCCATTGCAGATTGCTGAGGCCAGAGGCATTATGTTTCTGGGCTGTCCATGCATACATGTGTCTGTCTGTATGTCCGTCCGACCATTCTTGTAAATGTGATATCTCAAGGACTTCTTGAGGATGTTTTTTTCTTTTTTCAAATTTGGTACAAGTGTTTACTTGGACTCAGGGATGAACTGATAATTCTACAATTCTACAATTCTACAATTTCATTTAGCAGACGCTT
>NW_024681621.1:0-452 GCF_008729295.1 Plectropomus leopardus | reverse complement strand
GTTAGCCTCGTCGGCTCCATCAGTACCTATCTAGACTTCTAATCAGCTCATTCTCCATGTGGACGTTGGTGCCAAATTTTAAGAAATTCCTTTGAGGTGCTCTTTAGATATGGTGTTCACGAGAGTGACGCAAATTCACGGTGACCTTTGACGTTTCCTTCAGATATCGTGATGAAAAGAACGGGACAGACAACGAAACTTTGACCACCGAAATCGGGTAAGCAATTTCGGGTGAGATCAGTTTATCTCTGAGTCCACTTAATGTTTGTGCCAAATTGATGGAAATTCCTTCAAGGCCTTCTTCTGACTAACATTTACAAATATGAAACAGTCGCAAGGTCAGTGCCTTCTGACCAACACAGTCTGCCACATTTGAGGACATTTCTTCAGGCCTTCTTAAGATAAGGACGCAGGGTCACAGTGACCACCAAATATTAACTAAACCATTCTTT
>NW_024681620.1:0-379 GCF_008729295.1 Plectropomus leopardus | reverse complement strand
AATCTATTTTTAATACAAACTTTGGCAAAAAGTGCCAATACAACTGAACATCATTTAAGGGGTAACTGTAGCAACACAACAGTTGCAGTAATTGTAATATGACCTGTAATAATAATGGTAGTAATAGTGGTAGTACTAAAAGTAATAGTAGTCGCCCTAAATCACAATTTTAGTATTGCGTATGTACTGCATGTTTGTACTTCAAACTTAAAATCATAATAAAGGACACCCCTAATCCAGGCACACAAACACTAACATACACTGGTGGCCACAACTGTGCACATACAACACTACAAACATAAGAATGCACAAAGGCAAACACGTACACGCGCACACGCAGTTGCATGGCATATCTGTGGGGCGTCGTCACGGCGACGGA
>NW_024681619.1:0-326 GCF_008729295.1 Plectropomus leopardus | reverse complement strand
AGACATTTTTCCATTCAAATAATTTTAAAACAGTTTTTTGTTTTTTTATAGTAGTTTAGTAGTGTTTGGGGGTTTTTTGTTTGTTTGTTTGTTTGTTTGTTTTTTTTTTACTAATTTTCAGGTCATAATCTTTACACCTTTTTTCCCTGCAATTTGGTATCTCTTGCAAACAAACAAACAAACAAACAAACAAACAAACAAACAGACAGACAAAAAAACAAGGAAACAACTTGGAAAAAAAATCTAATGATAATAAATATGAGTAAAAAGGTATAGTTTTGTGTAAATTTCCCCAATTCAAGTAATTTTCCAAAAAGTTTCTCTTT
>NW_024681618.1:0-1927 GCF_008729295.1 Plectropomus leopardus | reverse complement strand
AATTGAAATGCAGACTCTGTTGCTTTATGTGTAAAAAAGAAGAAGAAGAAAGAATTGAAGCTCATTTAGTGAAATGAGAGTGTTCAAGACACAGAGACTATAGTTAGTTTGATGGAAGGATGTGATACTGGGTCGAAGAGAAATCATTTTACTGGCAAGAGGTGCAGCAGCGGCACTTTTCTGGCAGATGAGCTGACAAGTCAATTAGCGGTTATGGAAGTCTGAGCCAAGCGTAGAGGAAATCAGCATCTATCTCCGACTGCTTCTATTGCTGTTACATATATTAGGATTTAATGAGCCATCAGTCATCTGCATTCTGTATCAGTCGCTCGGCCTGCAGGACCAGTGTTGTCGAGGTACGCACAAGTTGTGTGTGATAGCTCTTCAGGGATCTCTAGACTCATGAAAACACAGATGATGGGAAAAGTTCAGCCAGAGCAGCCCCAAAACACAATCCAAGTGCTTCAAATGAAACTATAAACTTCACACAGCACTCAGACGGCTGATGAAAGTCGATTTGTCCCTCTTTATCTCTCAAAGCTTTGGTCTTGTTCAACACCTACTGGAGCACAGAAAAACTTTTAAGACACCATTTAGTTTGTTTGTTTTGGAATTGAAAGACTGCAGGTTGTAGGGACATAGGATTGGTATTCAAAGAGGAAAAAGAGTTGTGCCAACAAATAAAGCTAGACTCTTGTCTCAACAAAAAAGATCTAGAGCTGTTGATCCCTCTCCCAAAAAAGGCCTGACCATACATGAAGTCTGACTCGAGCCTAAACCATGAGCTGAGCCTGATCTCAATAACAATGCAAATTTTCATGTTAATCTTTTTTTTTATTTTTTACACAAAAACAATTATTACAAGCTAAAGTCAACTAAAGTCCATAACAGAAATTTGTGACACAATTTCCGACATGCATCTTCTCCTATTAAAAGTCTAACACAGCCCAAAAACCCTCACATCGTGACCCATTGGCTTTTCCTCTGGTGCCATCATCAGGTCCAAATTTTTTATTTTCCACCACTTCGGAACCAAATCCATGAACAAACAAAAAAACGCTAAATTAAGCACACAAGTGTAATCACTGGAAAATAAGAATAGCTGTATTTTTGTTACCTTATGTAACGTGAGGGTTTGTCTGTGATAGCTGGACAAGGCTTTATAAGATACTGTCCTCCATCCATGGCAGCTTCACAACAACAACTTTACTTCCTTAAACACAGTCACATGTCACTGCACTAACTAAACAGGAGCTAGCAGGACCTGAACAGGTAAACTCGAGAGATTCAACAAGGCAGATTCAGCAGAGTATCTTAGCTGCTTGCAAATATACAAATGTAAATATATGACAGTGTAAATATGTAACTAATAACTCTGTACACATAAACATGTAAATAGTTAGCTGTGTTCACATTGTAAATATATTTTTTAGAAAATTAACTCAAACATATGAATTCATTTTACTTCTGAACCTTACACAATGAGCCAATTATATCGGTTCTTTTCCACAGAGTCTGCCATGTTATTCTACAGTAGCCCAAAATGTACAAACTAAGCACTGGCACCAGATAAGGCAATACACGTTTTTGTGTTGGTCACTGTCCTCCTCATAAATGCTTGTACATAGGTGAAGTTTCAGTTTGCAAGCTGCAACTTCATCACACTAGATGGTACTAAATCCTACACACTGGGCCTTTAAGTTTAGCAATGAAAACCTTCAAAGCCAAGATGTTACTGAAGCTTGCTTTTCTTAACATTTCAAGTTTTCTCAAATTTTCAGAGTGTACAGAGATGTTAAAGGCTTTTAAAATGTTTTAAGGCCTTATGGACACCTCTGCCTCCTTACTGACACTCATTGCATTAGTAATTATCATTATCATTTCAAAGACTTTTTGGTGGCATTTTGCCTTTATTTAATTAACAACA
>NW_024681617.1:0-486 GCF_008729295.1 Plectropomus leopardus | reverse complement strand
TTTTTGGCCATTTTTTCAACATGCTAAATTATGATGTTTTTAATGTTTTTTGACCTCTGTTTCCACGTTGTATACTACTACGTGTCTCTACAAGGTATAATATGTAGTTTTTAGCCATTTTTGGGACATGTCAAAATTTGACATTTTTGTCATACTATAGTATGCGATTTTTGGCCATTTTTTCAAAATGCTAAATTATGATGTTTTTGGCCCTTTTTGGTCTATGTTTCCACGCTGTATACTACTACGCGTCTCTACAAGGTATAATATGTAGTTTTTAGCCATTTTTGGGACATGTCAAAATTTGACATTTTTTTCATACTATTGTATGCAATTTTCGCCCATTTTTCAACATGCTAAATTATGAAGTTTTTGGCCCTTTTGGGCCTATGTTTCCTAGTTGTATAATACGGCATGTCTCTACATGGCATAATATGCAGTTTTTAGCCATTTATGGGACATGTCAAAATTTGACATTTTTGCCAT
>NW_024681616.1:0-298 GCF_008729295.1 Plectropomus leopardus | reverse complement strand
TCACTATCAAAAAAAGTGCTGAAAACTACATGGAACAGCATGTTGAGACACTGTATAGTCTAGCATGTTGAAGAACGGACTAAAAACAACCAAAAACATCCTTTTTTAGTATGTCAAAACAATGACCAAAAATCACATACTATAGTATGACCAAAAAATTCAAAATATGGCCTGTCAAAAAAAGGGCTGAAAACTACATAGAATAGCATGTCGAGACATATTGTAGTGTACTATGTTGAAGAAAGGACTAAAAACAACCAAAAATATCATATTTTAGCATGTCATAAAATGACCAAAA
>NW_024681615.1:0-486 GCF_008729295.1 Plectropomus leopardus | reverse complement strand
CTGGTGCTCACACACCGCTCACACCGGCGCTCACACACTGCTCACACCGGTGCTCACACACCACTCACACCGGCGCTCACACACCGCTCACACCAGTGCTCACAAGTGCACATCAGCAGATTTTTTAAAAAGGTTTTCCTCAGGGTCGCAGCACATTTGCACGGCTGGAATATTGCGTCCAGTCTGCACGCCAACACACAGACAGACAGCAGCGTGTTTGATCCATCATGAGGAGGGAGGACGCAGGCCATCAGTGATCATTAACCCCTTAGGGACTGTTTGTTTTTAACCCTTTAAGGACTGTTTGTCTCATCTTAGTCTTTTTTCTTCTTCCTGTTGTGATAACTGTGTGTGTGTTCATAAATATGTCCTAAATGTAGTCCAGATTGTGTATTTGAAGCTAAAATTCTGAGGATGAATGAGTATTTGATATTTATGATCAGGACTGATGTTGGTTAAAAAATTAACTTAATTAGGGAAGAAAAT
>NW_024681614.1:0-376 GCF_008729295.1 Plectropomus leopardus | reverse complement strand
CTACGTTGCTAACGTTGTATCCATTAAAACAAAGAAAAAGTGGCTTCCCTAAATGTGTCGTATCTTCGAAGAGTCCCACCGGTCCGTTTTGCATTAAAAAGTAGTTTTTAATCGTTGAACATCAACCTCACCTGGCTCCTTCTGACGTGGCTCCACCTGCAGGCGCAGCGCCGAGTTAAAATTCTAACATTTAAACATGGCGCCCGTCTTCTTGTTATTCCGTTTCCGGTTTTGTGTTTTAATTTCCGGTCGCAGGTGTTGCTGGTTGTTGAAGTCTTTTTTTAAATTTCCTTTAGCGCACACGAGTTCATTAACAGAAATACATACAGATACATAAACGAAGAAAACAGAAAAAATAATAATAATAAAATGACAA
>NW_024681613.1:0-757 GCF_008729295.1 Plectropomus leopardus | reverse complement strand
TTACTTTGATTACGATTGAAGAACGATTTTTTAGCTTTTTTTGTGTGTTCTGTGCTGTTAATCATTTTACTCAGGAGTTAAAAACTGTATTTGGTTCTCTGCAGTGCTGTTCTTATTATCACTGGCTGCTCGTGTTGTCTGTCAAAACATCTCTCGACTACGGCTCATATATCAGTTGAGGAGAAGTTTTATCGTGACTGATATCGTTACCGTCTAATCGAACAGCCCTAGGTTTTGATACAATAAAATCAACTCATAAACACGGTCATTTAAAAAATGGTGGATATAATACGTAAGAAACATACAAACGGATACGTAAGATGCCGACTGGCAGCAGAGTAACTCGTATCATGTCTGCTGTGATTTTAGTGGAAGATGCTGAGTACATGATCATGAGCTGTCCGTCCTCGTCTCCGAGCAACGAGCCGGCGGACGCACCGGGAACAGGTAACACGGAGCGAACGTCACGTCACAAAGTGTGTTACAAACACAACAAACACAAACAAAATAAACACAAACACAACAAACACAAACAAAATAAAAACAAACACAATAAACACAAACAAAATAAACACAAACACAAACAAAATAAAAACAAACATAATAAACACAAACAAAATAAACACAAACATAATAAACACAAACAAACATATAAACACAAACACAATAAACACAAACACAATAAACACAAACACAATAAACACAAACATATAAACACAAACACAATAAACACAAACATATAAACACAAACACAATA
>NW_024681612.1:0-203 GCF_008729295.1 Plectropomus leopardus | reverse complement strand
ATTTATTGATGTCTGTCTGCATGCTCACAGTTTGAAGAGGAGTGCCAACAGGGAAGCTAAGCAATGCACTACTGTGGAGGGGGCAGCAGCATAATGTATTTTAGCCACCAAAAAAAAGTGCTACCTTAAAAACATCTGTAACGTATGTGTATGCTATACCCATGATATGTTTACTGCTTTACCTCTCCACCATAGAGCCTGTA
>NW_024681611.1:0-312 GCF_008729295.1 Plectropomus leopardus | reverse complement strand
GATAGAATCAGGACTGAAAAAACATGTAGGACTATCGTAACCACACGCTTTTTTCTGTCTTTCTCTTTCTCTCACAAACACATATACACACACAAACACACACCATTGAATCAACTAAAAATGAGCAAATATCTTGAAGTAAATATAAGGCATGACTTTATTTTGCAAGGACCACAGCATAACAAAATACAGATTTTTATATGGGTTTATGTTAATTAAGCATAGAGGATTTGAGTGTCTGTATTATAGCTACAAACACATACACTCACTAATTTATCAATACACACATACACACCACACTCTAACACTCAT
>NW_024681609.1:0-591 GCF_008729295.1 Plectropomus leopardus | reverse complement strand
CCTGACAGCTCTATCCTGATAGCTCTGACCTGACAGCTCTATCCTGACAGCTCCCCCCCGACAGACATTTAAACAGACCTTTCAAACTATGTCACTATTCAGGATTAAATAAAAAGATCATGAACAGGGAAATAATGGCTTAAATGTAAGCCGAATTCAAATTATGATTATAACATGACATTTTTTCATTATGATATTACAATATCCGACAGCCTGCTCTAGCGCGGACATGTCAAACAGCTTGCTCCAGCGCGTGGACATGTGCGACAGCCTGCTCAAGTGCCGACATGTCCAACGGGCCACTCCAGCACGGACATGTCCTAAGGTGTCCTGCAGCGCGCGAACATGTGGGACAGTATAGTTGTCGTGTTCAATGTCTGACAGAAAATAAATATTAAATCAAAATTAACTTTATGATATCTTCATATGTCACTTGGGAGTAAAAGGGAACCTTTAAGCTTGACAGAAAAAGTGATTTGATGTATATCATGATATAAATTAATATCGACTGATATGAAAAAAATTAATGTGACTTTTTTCCTTGTCGCCCAGCCCTACACGCAGTACACTATAAATACACATAACTGACAG
>NW_024681608.1:0-269 GCF_008729295.1 Plectropomus leopardus | reverse complement strand
TGTTGCCAACTTGGTGACTTTCTCCCTAAATCTGTCGACTTTGCAAATCCTCTTGGCAACTTCTTTGGCAACTACCGACAAATCTAGCGACTTTTGTTTTGGAGCCTTTGACATGAGAGCACGTCTCGTTCTGCAGTCACTGTCCTCAATGAGCAGCGGGTGGTGCTGTGAGCCCCTCGCCCGTCCCAAAGCACTCACAGGTGGTCTGTCTCACGCAGCACTCAGCTGCAGTCAGAGCAGAGGGGAGACCCGCACCCCGGAGGAGGGTT
>NW_024681607.1:0-2258 GCF_008729295.1 Plectropomus leopardus | reverse complement strand
CAGTCCAGCTTATGTGATGTATTTACTAGGAGTGGGATTCACTAGAGGCCCCACGATATGATATTATCACGATACTTGAGTCATTGAGTTATTGTGATTTTAAAAATTTTGCAATATGCTTGAGTACTGCAGTAATATATTGCAATATATTGTGATTTGTTGCCTTTTTTTCAATTGCAAATTATGTCCCCAAAAGTAAAACTTGTAAATGGGTTTTATCTAATAAGATAAAGTTTTCAAAGCAAAAGATAAAATCCAGTGGGCTGAAAGAGCAATCAATTGTGTTATACCAGGGTATTAACTAAAAATATCGCAATACGATGCTGTGTCAGTTAATTGACATAATTGTTTGATAAGTAACTGTAATGTGATTACTTAATTTAGAACAGTAATGCATTACATTTCTGCGCTGCTGACACTGGTGATAATTCCCTGTGAGTTTTTCCAACAGAAGCAACATCTTTCACATTCATCACAGTCATTTGATTCAGTAAAAATATAAATAAAAAACTAAATAGGCATTTTGATTCCATGTATAATTGTAAACAAAGTTATTCTTAGTCAAAACAAATACAGTGAGAATTCCTAAAATGTAATTCTGCCCTGTTGATTGATCAGAGTTTAGGAATTCATAGCGTGCAGGCATATACAGTACATCTGATCCTACCTGCAACTCTGAGGGAATTATTTTAAGAGAAAGATTAGAAAGTCAGCCAGAGCATTTCTATCTGAAATCTGTAATGTTTGTTTAGTATATAGACATTACACCCTAAGATCTGTGTGCATGCTGTGGCTGAGGTGTTTTCAGCCACTGCCCCTGATGGGAATCTTTACATTCCTGCCGAGAGCAATTTCAAACCCTATATTTCTTGAAGTGTTTGTGCATGCATTCAAACACATTTAATTCAACAAATATCCAGCAGAAGGAGCAGAATATTACTTCTTTTATTCTCTCGGTATATCTTTTTCTTTTTTCACCCCGAACAATCTATTTTTACATTATGTACTAATTGTATCTGAAATTGATCCAAAGTGTTTTTGTCTGTGAGGTAAGCAGACATGGGAAAAAAAAAGAGAGAAATTGCTATCTCAGGAAGAAAAAAAAATCTCAGTAGCAGATTTTTCAAGGTGCCATGGCAACAGAGTATTCAAAAGAATTTTGATGAGAACAGCAGGCAAAGAGACGCTGATTACAAGGGAGACAATTTGTTACACCAATTCCAAAAGCAACAGAGTCTGATTGCACACACACAAGCACTGTGTTGTCCTCTTTATCTGGACCATATGCAAACACCGGTCTCTGCTGCCCAATCACAGCCCTTCAGTCAGAGGATGAGTGAAAGCCGTTGTGGAGATGAAGGACTTGGGCTCGGCTGTTGATGCAACAAGGCTAGTTTAGCAGCTAAAGCGCTGGCATAGTGATGTGAGGTGGATACGACTTTGATTGGCAGTGCAGCATGATGAGCACCAGACATGCAGTGGGCAGAGATTTTTTCCCCCTCCTTTTTACCCTGAGAAACTCAATTTCAAATCACACAAGAGGAAGCGGCAATCAACACAGCGCTGCAGCTGTCTATCTTGGGTGGCTATTCTCATGTCCCAATCTCACTCTCCAGTGCTCGGCAAACACACCACCGTCCTGACAAACATAATCACTCACAGCACAGATTCAGAGAGCATCTGTCGGCAGGCAAAAAGCAGGAAAATGTGCTGCATGCACACTTAGTTAAACACTTTTTTTTTGCACTGAATACACAACACTCAGCAGCACATTATCAGGTGATGATTGTTCTGTAAAAGTCCCTGTCATCAGGAGCTATGACGACAAGCATTGAGTGGCCAATATTATTTTGCAAAGCAAGAAACTCAGAAAACATCACTGATGCCTTAAGGAGAGAATTAATTTTATATCTGATGTTTTATTTAAAAAATTAAACATCTGGCTGATTCTGACTGTTAACTCAAAATCATTACATAAGTACTACTGTTGCCAACTGTCCTACATCAACTGTGTTTCCTTTTTAAGGTCCAGTGTGTAAGATTTAGGGGGATTTAGTGGCATCTAGTGGTGAAGACTGGAGATTGCAATCAGCTGAAATTTCTCCTGGTAAGAATTCCTCCAGTGTTCTTTGCTCAGGACATTTTTACCAGTAGCCGAATCATTAGCCCAGCAGAGGTCTCTTCCTCTCCCAAACAAACAGACAAAACACTGAATAAGTTAAAACGTTAAAAATCAGCGTTTCTCAAACACGGTTTGG
>NW_024681606.1:0-590 GCF_008729295.1 Plectropomus leopardus | reverse complement strand
TGCAGATCCTGGTGGTTTTTTGTTTCCCTATCTTCCGGCAGGCTTTACTGAGGTGTGCTGTCCGAAGGTCTACGGAGGGTCAGCAGTGCCTAGACAGCACAAGGACTGGGAGGAGCAGAGTGACTCTTTTCGACAAGTTTAATGTACTCCTAACCCTCTTTTTACCTCGTCTTATTGGACTTTTTAATGGTTATTTTAGCCCACTTTTTTAACTTTCATTTAAATTATTGTAGTGGTTTTTAAGTTTCTTGTGGGCTCAGGCTGGTGCAATTACTGATCTGTTGCTAAATCCTTTGCACATTAAGCAAAATATTGTTTGTACCATATTAACTGCCTCTTCTTCCTTGATCACCTGCAGTGCTGCTCTCACCCTGACTTTACAAATGGACCTGTCAAAAAAATACTCCATTGTTCCATTCCCACATCCAACCCAATCTGTACACATATTACATATCTAAATTTTGGCGAAAAGACACCAGTGTTGAGGTCTCAGTTTTTTAGCTGTGTTCAAAAACCTGAAGAAACAGTGCCCTCTTAAGGCATGACCTGGACTGTGCCCCCTCCAATGCAGCTCTGCGAGACCAGCTGCT
>NW_024681605.1:0-534 GCF_008729295.1 Plectropomus leopardus | reverse complement strand
CCTGTCTGTCTTTCTCACTGTTTCTCTCTCTCTCTGTATCTGTCTGTCTTTCTACCTTTTTCTCTCTCTTCATCTCTTTGTCTGTCTTTCTGTGTCTCTTTGTCTCTCTTACTCCCTGTGTCTGTCTTTCTATGTTTTGCCTTTTTTCTGTCTCTTTTCTGTCTCTGTCTTTCTCTCTCTGTGTGTCTTTTTGTCTGTCTCAGTCTTTCTATCTGTCTGTCTATCTACCTTTCTCTCTCTCTTTATCTCTTTGTCTGTCTTTCTGTGTCTCTCTGTCTTTCTTACTCTGTGTCTGTCTCTGTCTTTCTGCCTGTGTCTGTCTTTCTCTCTGTTTCTCTCTCTCTGTCTATCTTTTTGTCTGTCTCTGTCTTTCTATCTGTCTGTCTATCTCCCCCTCTCTCTCTCTCTTCAACTCTTTGTCTGTCCATCTGTGTCTGTCCCTCTTTCTGTCTGTCCATCTGTGTCTGTCCCTCTTTCTGTCTGTCTTCCTGTCTGTCTTTCTCACTGTTTCTCTCTCTCTCTGTATCTGTCTGT
>NW_024681604.1:0-229 GCF_008729295.1 Plectropomus leopardus | reverse complement strand
GCACGCTGCACCCCTGAGCAGCGCCTGTCAGGCGCGTCTGAGCCGCGCGTCAGCTGCAGAACATCCACAGAAACGGTGGCTCGCCGTTTTTTTCGCGTTAGTTGACTCTGTACCGCTTTATACTGCAGTTTAGTCTCTCTGTCACAGAGATGAGGAAAAACTAAGATGTTTGTTTTACCTCGACTTCCTTGCTTCCCTTTCAGAACAAAAGCCCCCTGACTGCGTCTCT
>NW_024681603.1:0-696 GCF_008729295.1 Plectropomus leopardus | reverse complement strand
CTGTCCTTGTTTCAGTCAGTGACTTGTGCATAACCATTTATTGGCTTTTATTTACAGCATTTACAGTGGTGGAACTAAACACACACGCGCACACACGCACACACACACACACACACACACACTACCTGAATCCTGCTGGTATGATGATTCTTCCACCTCAGCTTCAGCCTAGTCAGACTCAGTGTCAGACAATGCCCCTGAATTTTCATTAAAATAAACAATATGAGTATTCAGATCAGCAATCACTCAACTTAAACATAAACTCAACTACCACGCACACAATGATAATCATACCTGGAATCTCCAGGTATGATTATCACTGTTATGATGAGCTTTCTCCAGGCTGGAGAATGCTCATCAGGTGAATCTTTGGCATCACCCAGTGTGAAACAGGGAGCAAGTGCATCAGCCCTTTCCTTATGTATCTCTTGTTTATGTCACAGTATAAAGGGAGGCAGCATATGTGTAATGTGCACACAAACACACCTGGAGAATTCTGCTGGGAAGATGATGCTTCAACCTCAGCTTCACCCTGGTCACTGTTAGACATTGCCCCTGAATTTTCATTAAAATAAACAGTATTCAGTAATCAGATCAGCAATCACTCAGCAATCACTCAACTTATATAAACTCAACTAGCATGCACACGATGATATTCATACCTGGAGAATGCTCATCAGGTGAATCTTCAGCATC
>NW_024681602.1:0-408 GCF_008729295.1 Plectropomus leopardus | reverse complement strand
TTTTCATCATTAGAACCATCAGCTGCTGATGTCGCCCTCCTCTGACCGACCAATCACTCCGCTCCTCTGCCGCCGGTGACAATGAGGTTGTTTACTGGCGGCCCGGTTACCTGAGCAGGTGACACATCGCAGACAAACAAGCGAGTCATTGGCTGTCTGCTCGTGTCCCCGCCCACTGATCAGGTGAATCGTCAGTGTGTTCACCTGGATGACTCACGCAGGTGAGTGAACGCAGATTTTGAGTTTAACTTCATGTTTGTTTGTTTTCAGTTAACCCTTTGATACCTGCGCAAATTGGTTTGATTTTATAAAGAAACAAACAGACAGATAAATAAAACAGCAACTAAGCAAAAAAAACTAAAAACTACCTAAAAATCAATAAAAAAACTAAAAGTAAATAAAATAAAA
>NW_024681601.1:0-417 GCF_008729295.1 Plectropomus leopardus | reverse complement strand
GTGTGTGTGTGTGTGTGTGTGTGTGTGTGTGTGTGTGTGCGCGTGCGTGTGTGTGTGCGTGTGGTTGTTGAGGTGGAGCAGAAACAGGACACTCTGCCAGAGATGACACACATGAACAAACACACACATACTGTCCTGTTCACGCCCTAATCAGCACCCCCTCTCACACACACACACACACACACACACACACACACACTCATTCTCGCGGTAACATCAAACGCGTGTACCCCCTCCTTCCATCAAGGTCGTCCGGCTCTTCTTCCTCACAGCAGAAAGTGATAACGAGCTCGCAGACTAACAGACAGAAATTTCTGCTTCAGACACCAACCGGCTCCTGGTGTGTGTGACCTCTGACCTCTGCGTGTGTGTGTGTGTGACCTCTGACCTCTGTGTGTGTGTGTGTGTGTGTGTGTG
>NW_024681600.1:0-453 GCF_008729295.1 Plectropomus leopardus | reverse complement strand
TATTGCTTAATTCTAATTCTTTTAAGCTGGTTGAATTTTAAAGTTAACGGTCCAGTGTGTAAGATTTGGGGGCATCTAGTGACAGAAATGGTATATAATATTCATAACTATGTTTTCATGAGGTTATAATCACTTGATAAGAACCACGCTTTCGTTACTTTAGAATGAGACGTTTATATCTACGACATTTGCACATCGGCCACCATAATTTTCCTACACATTTGGCACACGTGAGAAGTTTTAGTTCTACAACTGACATAGTATAGTATGTCAAAAAATGTCAACTTTTGACAGGTCATTAAAAATGGGACGTGTCATAGTACCCAATGTGGACAAAAAGACCAAGAAAAGGCAAAAATGGTCATAATTTAGCATGTTGAAAAAATGGCCAAAAATGCCATAGTATAGTATGTCGAAAAATGTCAGATTTGAAAAAGTAAAATTTTGACAGCT
>NW_024681599.1:0-224 GCF_008729295.1 Plectropomus leopardus | reverse complement strand
AGGAGGCAAAGACAGACACCCTTGTATATATCAGTGGAGCTCAGTGGGTGTTGGCCTCCACCAGGGTTGTCCCTGATCTCAAGGCACAGCCAGGAGGAGGAAGGGGTCCAGTTTGGGGACTTCAAAATTGCATCTCTGCTTTTTGCAGATGATGTAGTTCTGTTGGCTTCATCACACTGTAGTGGACTGCCTTGGACTGGTATCTGTAATCTCCTTTTCTGAAG
>NW_024681598.1:0-890 GCF_008729295.1 Plectropomus leopardus | reverse complement strand
ATGTCAAAATTTGACATGTCTCAAAAACTGTTGAAAACAGCTGAAAACAGCTTAGAAAAGGCTGCCAAGACATGCCATAGCAACGAAAGTTGCAAAAAGAGTGAAAAACATCCTAATTTGGCATGTCGAAAAACTGATCAAAAATCCAAGGCTATAGTAAGGCAAAAATGTCAAAATTTGACATGTCTCAAAAACTGTTGAAAACAGCTGAAAACAGCTTAGAAAAGGCTGCCAAGACATGCCATAGCAACGAAAGTTGCAAAAAGAGTGAAAAACATCCTAATTTGGCATGTCGAAAAACTGATCAAAAATCCAAGACTATAGTAAGGCAAAATTTCAAAATTTGACATGTCCCAAAAAACTGTTAAAAACAGCTGGAAACCGTTCAGAATAACCTGCCAAGACACCCCAAAGCAAAGAAATTTGCAATAAAGAGCCCAAAATAGCCTAATTTGGCATGTCGAAAAACTGACCAAAAATCCAAGACTATAGTAAGGCAAAAATGTCAAAATTTGAGGTGTTTTTTTCCTTCTTCAAATTTGGCACAAACATTCAAGTGGACTCCAGGATGAACTCATTAGATGTTGTTGGTTAATGGTCAAGGTCACAGACACCCAGCAATCCCGTTTTTGTGAATAAGATATCTCAAGAAAAGCTTGAAGGAATTCCTTTACCTTTGGCACAACCATTCACTTGGACTGAAAGATTAACTGATTTGTATTTGACAGTAAAAGATCAAGGTCACACTGGCCTTACATCCATCATATTCTTGGCTCATATAAGTTATGTCATGTAAACACGCACTGTATCTCAGACAAGGAATAAGTGACCCAATTAGTAGTAGTAGTATCCAACTGGTAGCTTGTTGTCCAGGCAACAGCTTTATCGTA
>NW_024681597.1:0-494 GCF_008729295.1 Plectropomus leopardus | reverse complement strand
GAGACGCGTTATAGTATACAAAGTGGACATCAAGGCCAAAAAGGAGTCCAAAAGTCATAATTTAGGATGTCAAAAAAAATTGCCAAGAAGGCAATAGTATAGTATGGCGAAAAATCTAAAATTTTGACCCGTCCTGAAAATGGCTGAAAACCACTTATTATAGCTTGTAGAGATGCGTTATACTATCCAAAGTTGAAATGATGGCCAAAAAAGTGAGATGCCTTTTAGTATATAAAGTGGAAATAAAGGCCAAGAAAGAGACCAAAAGTCATAATTTTGCATGTCAGAAAACTGGCAAAAAGGCAATACTATAGCATGGCGGATCTTAAATTTTGACCCGTCCTAAAAATGGCTGAAAACCAATTATTGTAGCTTGTACAGACGCGTTATAGTATACAGAGTGGAAATGAAGGCTAAAAAAGATCCTAAAAGTAATAATTTAGCGTGTCGAAAAAATGGTCAAAAAGGCAATAGTATAGTATGGTAAAAAATCT
>NW_024681596.1:0-1295 GCF_008729295.1 Plectropomus leopardus | reverse complement strand
CTCCTGCTGCTCCTCTTCCCCAACAATCACTTGTCGTATATCTGAAGGTAAAGCTGAAACACAAACATATAGTTATCAATTCTGAACTTTTCAATTATGCAATTCCATGACACATGACAAACTCCATCAATGAAAATTAATCAGCAACAATTTTACTAACCAACTGAAACACCAAAAATTAGGCGGCTCCTCACATGTAAGGATTTCTTGTTTTTGTTTTTCTTAAATGTCAATAAACTTTATTTTTCTTCTGTTTGTGATAACTCCATTCATCCATTATTTTCTTTCTATCCAGGGTCTTGTTGTGGGGGAAGCAGGCTAAGCAATGCATTCCAGACGTCCTTCTCGCAAGCAGCATGTTCCTTATCCTCTCATTTCCCGGGGAGAACTCTACAACAGCAGTACTCAGCCAGGGGCTCAGGAGTATCTACACATCTGCCCGATGCCTATCACACTGGGGAACTCCGGAAAAAGCAAGAGTCCGGCCCAACTCCAGAAGTTTGGTTCAAGAAGCTTTGGTGAGCCCACTCTATCTACTTGGTACCACTCAAGCTCCCGGACAAGCTCTGGCTCCTTCCCCATCACAGAAGTAATATTGTACATCCCAAAAAGCAGTCTGGGATGTCAGGGGTCAGAATGTGTGGGTCCTCACCCCTGACGAGCACAGTGCTGCTGACCCTGATGCCTATCCCTTGTGGTAAGCCCACAGGATGATGGTTCAATGTTGTTTCTCAAGCCCAACGGAGCCTCATGCCCTAAGGCTCGGCCACCAGACACTCGTCGACGAGCACCCCCCTCAGGTCTGGCTCCAGAGGGGGTCTTGGTGTCCCCATACAGGGCAAGGTACTCAGTCTGATTTCTCTGTGTTATCAATGTCTTCTTGAATCGCTCGTAGTCTGGACCCTCCCCTGGAACCACTTTGCCACAGGAGACTTTACCAGGAGTTATTTTCCCCAGATAACACAGCTCCCAGGATCACTGGGACACACAAACCTCTCCACCAAATTAAGGTGGAGATTCTCAGAGGAGCAGTTTATTCACCTTCATTCACCCCCTATGTGAAGAGGAAAAAGAAGAGAGCCAAGGAATGACCCTTGTGGGACCCCACACAAGACGTTTGCTTTATGAAAAAGCACTTTTGATTGGAAAAATAATGTTTATTATTTCTTTAGCACTCACTTAACTATTTAAGTACTGAATATGGAAAGCCACAGTGACTTAGTTTGGCAAAAAAATAAATACATGAAAAAATCACAACCAAATATACTTTTTTTAATGATTCATATTTTGACTTT
>NW_024681595.1:0-320 GCF_008729295.1 Plectropomus leopardus | reverse complement strand
AACTGTAACTGAACACTAACATCTGCCTCTGAGAGGTGCTGACCTCCCTTCATACTGCCAACCTGTAAGATCTCAGCACAATACACTGTCAAGTGCACTTTGATTTGAATAAATAAAGTAAGTGAAACATCTCAACACCTTATTAGGCACCGTTTTATGACACAATAATATCTATTCTTGCGCCAAATTTCTGAATTCAAATTTATAAATTCAAATTTATAAATTCAAGCACTTTAAATATGACCAATATCTGTTTTCAAAAACTCCAAACCATGTTTTTCCCATGTTCTTCTCAGGTTGAATGTTTAGGAGGGTAAGAA
>NW_024681594.1:0-619 GCF_008729295.1 Plectropomus leopardus | reverse complement strand
CACACTGTTTTTCCCGTATTTTCAGTCAATTTCAGTAACAATATCTGAAATAATGTTACAGTAATTGCATTACATGTAATCCTCAACACAAGATCTACGCAATCTGGGGCTCTGCAGCCCTGCCTGCCCTTCCTGCCTGCCTGGGGATGAGAACAGTCACAGCGTTGTTGGGGCATTAAGAGAACATCACAGAGACAATGGGAACCATGGCAGGGAATCATCATTGTGTGTTTTGATTCTATCATGGTGAACAATTAAGCATTTCCCCTCCTGGGGCTCAGTGGTGAGACACTACGAGAAACTGCAGGACTAATGCTGAGAACGTCCCCCAAGGAGGATGTGGAAGATGAGAAACATGTCAGTCTGCTCATGGAGATGTTATTGTACATTATCTCACACACACACACACACACACACACAAACACACACACAAACACACACACACACTCACTACTCTTTCCTGATAAGTGGGAACCAAGAATGAAATCATCTCGGTCCCTGACAAATCCTCACATGTACACAGACTTGAAACATGTTCATACATCAAAACTCAAATGCATCTGGAAGAAGAAGAAGAATGCCTCTTGGCAAACACGTTCGAACACACACATTATTCTGT
>NW_024681593.1:0-724 GCF_008729295.1 Plectropomus leopardus | reverse complement strand
TGGTTTTCCACTACAGCTGACAGGGAGGCTGAGGTAACATAGTCAAAGTCATTATTCTATCATTACTATTGTCATCATCACTATTTTAACAAGATGTTTTTGCAATGCCAATATATTACAACATAGACAATTTATGAAAAATAAACATTATCCAACCACAGTTTAGATATACAGTATTAAGGACTTAGTGTCATTTGGCGGTGAAGTTGCAAAACTGAAACTGTCAGAGGACTGTGATGGTCAATGCATGAAAAGCGAAAACGCAAATAGCCATATCAAGAGAGTGGGTTTTTTTTTCTCCGTTCGGTGCTTCTATAGAACAGCATGGCAGACTCCATGGACAAGGACCTTCTCCATTCAAATGATTATAAACAAATCAAAACATAGTTATGAAAATTTTATTTTATTTCTGCCAACAGATACCTTTAATCCTACACACTGGGCCTGTTAATGGTCACAAAGGAGTGAAATAAACAATGACAAATATTCTCCACCCATTGACTTCAATTCAGTGTGAGTAAACGGGTTAATAAAACACTTGTTTCCACTCGCAAAGCATCTTTGTGTCAATTGGAGTTCAACTTTGGTGAACTTTTTCCGATGAAGTCGCAGTGTCCTCAAACACCAGCAAAGAAGTATGTGTGGATGAGATTCGACTGTTCCTGTGTTAAAGCAGCCAATATTGTCAGTCAGCACCATTAAAAATACAAACTGCCCCACATAA
>NW_024681592.1:0-444 GCF_008729295.1 Plectropomus leopardus | reverse complement strand
GGAGCTGTTGGACGTGTCCAGAGGTGGCTCTTGATAGCACCCGTACCTCTGATTCATCACATGTGCCTGTAAGCCAGGCATCACCAGCTGTCGGACCGCGGTCCGGATCCAGAACAAAACTTCGTCCTATCCGAACCCGTGGCCAAGTTGTAATAAAATGTAAGAATGAGAACAATATTTTTTGAGCAGTAGTGCTGGGCACTTCATCAAAAAATAATCGAAACCGACTTTCAGGACCTCTAACAAACATAATCTTGCCCATGTTGGTTATTTCAGTTATTTAAAAATTCAATTAACCCTTTCCCCACTGTGGCTGTCAACTCCCACGCATCTGCCGTGCATCTCAGGCTTTTGGGCTCAGCATCGCAGATCAACAGCTGACAGACAGACAGAGCGCAGCTTCTCCTCACAGCACCAAAGTGTCTGAAACAGACACATCTGCAG
>NW_024681591.1:0-248 GCF_008729295.1 Plectropomus leopardus | reverse complement strand
GTATGTGACAAACTGCCACATTGTTCAGGCGTTTCTGCTTCATGCAGTTGTGAAGCCAGGTCTTTAACCTCCTCAGTGCGCTGAAACTCCTCTCAGCTTCAGCTGACGATGTTGGAACAACCAACAACAGCCTCACAAGGACCTCCACCTGATCAAAAAGACCTCTGACTTCAGGCAGCATGCCTCTCAGGATGTCTGCAGCTTCTGTGCTTGATATGTAGGTGTTTTTTGATTTGAACATGGCTAAC
>NW_024681589.1:0-314 GCF_008729295.1 Plectropomus leopardus | reverse complement strand
TGCAGTTAATCAAAAAATAATCAAAACCGGCATTCAGAACCTCTAATCGACATAATCTTGACCATGTTGGGTATTTAGATTATTTAAAAATTCTTTAACCCTTTCCCCACCGGGGCTGCCAAATCCCACGCATCTGATGTGCGTCTCACACTTCTGGGCTCTGTCTCACGCTCTCATGACACCGAGGAAAATCTCACGCCAAAACACAGCGAGGGCAGAAGTGTTGAACAATCATTAAAAAAGTGAAGGACTTTGACTGTCAAACAGCTGAGTGTTTGACAGCCACAGCATTTCATCACAGCGGATCAAACAGC
>NW_024681588.1:0-301 GCF_008729295.1 Plectropomus leopardus | reverse complement strand
ATAGTGAATGGGACATTGGTCAAACTAAAACATCAAGGTAAACGTCAAATACCTTATTCACAAAGATGGTATCTGTCATTTGAAGTATTTGTCATCATGCTGGTGAATCTTTAAATGCTTTGGTTAATTTAAAATTTTCTTTCCATTTTAGGCTACCATAGGGGGTGTGAGGTCGTGACTGACGGCTGTGTGTCTCATTTGGTGTGCTAACAATCAATGGTGCTGCTCGTGATTGGGTCGGAAAGGTGTATGGGCAGCAAATTGATACCGTAACTCCACTTCTGGATTTCTACTGCACAGA
>NW_024681587.1:0-382 GCF_008729295.1 Plectropomus leopardus | reverse complement strand
ATGTTGTTGACACATTTTTGTCATGTTGACATGTTAGCATGTTGTTGGCATGTTGTTGACATGTTGTTGGCATGTTGTTGACATGTTGTTGGGATGTTGTTGACATGTTGGGATGTTGTTGACATATTTTGTCATGTTGTTGGCATGGTGTTGGCATGTTGGGATGCTGTTGACACATTTTTGTCATGTTGTTAGCATGTTGTTGGGATGTTGTTGACATGTTTTTGTCATGTTGTTGGCATGGTGTTGGCATGTTGGGATGCTGTTGACACATTTTTGTCATGTTGTTAGCATGTTGTTGGGATGTTTTTGACATGTTTTTGTCATGTTGTTGACATGTTGTTGGCATGGTGTTGGCATGTTGTTAGCATGTTGTTGGCAT
>NW_024681586.1:0-443 GCF_008729295.1 Plectropomus leopardus | reverse complement strand
GTCACAACATTCACACACAGATTCATGTCAGCACACATTAATAACATACTGCTGATCATCAGAGGATCAACACTGTATTGATCCTTTCAAACAGCTGAATTTGGAAATATGATCTGATTTCTGCGTTCACTGTGTGTGTGTGTGTGTGTGTGTGTGTGTGTGTGTGGGGTCTTTAGGCTAAATGTCAACGATCACGTTGATTGTAAAAATACATTGACATTTACAGAAACTAAATAAACATTTCCATTTCAGTCAGTAACTTCATCAGTAACAATAAATATGAATTTAGACTTTCATTTGGATCCAGATTTGACCATTTATTTACATAACAACTTCAAGCAATGGACCTTCTCTACAGTTTCTCTGAGAAACAAAAGACTTTTGAGACTGCAGAGTAAATTTAAATACATTTAAACAAGAAACATTAAAGTATGAACAAAGTG
>NW_024681585.1:0-1032 GCF_008729295.1 Plectropomus leopardus | reverse complement strand
AAATTAATGTAACAGAAAAAATATACATATATATTGTTAGCACTTTTATGGGGCAGTTTCTTGTATGTTTTTAACTTTTCTTTTTTTGCTAATTTTTGGGGCACATTTTGTTTACTTGCTCACCGCCTCCTTCTCATGTTTTTGAAAGAAATCAAACCAATTTGCTCAGGTTTTAAAGGGTTTACACAATGTGTGGTGGTGGGAAAGAATCTGTTCAAATGATTTGTTGGCATTGCAAAAAAAGCTAATGTAATGTCAATGAGGGTCTTTTGTCATTATGGTCACATAAATTAAGAAAAAAGAAAAATTCTGTGCATGATGGATGGAAGGTGAGGTGGACAGGTCAAACAAACATGGACTTTCAACTTGGAAACTGCTGTTTGTGTCCCATGTGAACCCAAATTTCAGTGTAGTTACATGACTTTACAAACTTTATGTAACTACGCAAAGTGCTTTACATAAGTACTTTACATAACAACACAAAGTATGCAAGTTTACATCCTTTACGTCCCTTATATATTTATTTTTTAGGCTTTTCTCATGCAGTGTTCACACGCTTTATGTAAGCAACACACCAAAATTTGCACTCATCCTACATAATTATGAGCAAGTAATTTGTGTTTAATCCAAGTCATTGGGAAGACTGAAATAGCGTGAATGATGCACTGATGGGAGTGAAAAAAGGAAGCTGTGTTGTAGAGGTTGAGATTGGGGTGGTGGATAGATCACAACATGAATTTCTTTATCACTTTTCCCTAGAAGATTGGTGTTAAGAACCATGTGAACTCTGAGTGAGTTTTGAGTCATATCAAGGTAGCCTATGTCCTCACCGTGTTTCTTTTCCGAAACCTAACCTTTGTGACTTTACTTTAAGTACATAACTTTGCATTAAGTATGTTAAGTCGTGGGACGCTAATTTTGGGTATATCATACAAACCATTGTGTGTGCATTTACAAAGGATATCATACTAATTCTTGCAAGAGGATACGTAGTTTCTTTTAACCAAAACTATGACCTTTTTACTAAACCTA
>NW_024681584.1:0-3866 GCF_008729295.1 Plectropomus leopardus | reverse complement strand
TTATTTTTAATTCCAGACATGTTTGTGGCAGCCAAGCCGGGTATTTTTTATTGAGATTTTGGGACATTTTATTTATGGTGACTAAAGCTGTTTTTTTAAAAAGACGTTGAGTAGGGTTTGACAGATTATTGGCCTGATATTTGGCATTTTTATTATTATCTGTATCTGCGTTTTATTTTAATGATCGCTGATAACACTAATGAGGAAATTAGGGAGGAACTTTTACTTTGTAAAATCTCAGGGAGCTATTTTATTTATTCATTTTTTCATTTAAATTGTCAATGAACTCCATTGGTGTCTCGGTCGGTGTCTCGGTCGGTGTCTCCGTCAGTGTCTCCGTCAGTGTCTCCGCCGGCGTCCACTCGCTCTCATTCTCCGCCAGTGTGTCCGAATGTCCACTTCACTCTCATTGTCCTCCGGTGTCTCCGCTAGTGTTTCCGCCATTGTCTCTGCTGGTTTCTTAGCTGGTGTCCCCGTGGTGTCCATTCGCTCTCATTGTCCACCAGTGTCTCCGCCGGTGTCTCCGCCGGTGTCTCCACCAGTGTCCACTCGCTCTGATTCTCCACCACCATAAATACTTGCAACCTCAGTGGCCAAATACAACCAGAGAAATTATATAAATTATTCACAATATTGCAAAATATTTGTGTTTCGGGGTAACTAATCTCTTAATATGTGTTGCTATATTGGCCAACCGGACTTGGCCGTTAACAAGGAAACCTGGAAAGATCTCAGAGGACACAGGGGACGTAAACTTTAACTCCTTGTGTACTTGTCTCCGTCATCCCTCCTGCTGCTGCTGCAGTAAAACCTCAATTTGTCCTGTAACTCTGCACCGTTTCACACCTGTCCCGCATGTGTTCAGAAGCGCCAAATCATCATTAGACCTTCGAGAAAACTCCCGAAAACCTCTAGTTTGAGACGGCGGTGGTGGCGGCTCCTCGCCGAAGCGCCTCAGCAGGAGAGAAAACATTATCTGCCGCCTCCTTTGATGTTTGGTGCTCTGAGAAACGACACGGGGGGAAGTTTGAGTCCTGCCTCCTGAGCGCTTCCAGATGTCGCGCGTCCTCCTTTACTGTGAGAAAAACAAGCGGAGAACATACAACAGGCTTGTCAGCGCAACCCAAACATCTTGAAACCACATTGTTTCTGCACCCTTAAAAAAACGTGAATCATTTTTAATACGTCTGGGTGCTCCGCTCTTCAAAACTTCAACCACACATGGACACGTGCTCTTCACCAGCGTAGTGCTCATGTCTTTAAAGTGACACAGTGTTTTTGAGAGAGCAGTCGGGGTAAAAATCGTCGTTTCTTGTGGAAAACCATCATGACCTGAAAATGGAAACGTAGCGGGCGGGCGAATGGGGTCAGACGTCCATCAGCTTGACCTGGAGAGGGCACGTCGACCGAAAGCTCTCCTGAAGGTCACGTCTGAGGTGAGCTGGGAGGCGTCATGAGCGTGTAATCCTTCATCAGCAGATCCGTTTGTTGTGCACTTCCACGTCGAGTGTGGGGGGAAATAACGATAGAAAATAAAACATGAAATGCCTGCTAGTGGTATGTTATGTAATAAAAATTGCATTCTGCAGGGATAACTTCTTAAATTTGATTTTCTTCTTAAATTCAACCGTGCAAAACACGTTTCCTCCAAACTCAGCACAAAGGTTAAGAAGTTTTGAGTCTTAGAGTCTTTAATTTATTTAACACCGGCTGAGCAACTAATAAGACAACTTTAGCGATAAAGCAAACTGTGGCAACAAACTCTGGGACATTTCCAGACGTGTTTCTGACAAAAAAAGAGTATTTTTAATGAGACAGTGTGGCTTTTCCAGCTGTGTTTGTGGTGAAAAAAATTGGCATTTTTAATGAAATATTTGGACATTTCCAACCATGTTTGTATCGATTTAACCACGACGTCAGAACATTTCCAGCCGTCTTTGTGGTGCAAAAAATCAGGAGTTTTTAAGGAAACATCGGGACATTTCTAGCCATGTTTGTAGCAACCAAACCTGGTAATTTGTGATGAGACTTCAGGACATTTCCAGCTAAACTGGGCCAGTTTTATTGCGATGTTGGGACGTTTGTTGCTGTGTTTATGGCAGTCAAACCTGCTATTTTGCTACTTTCCAGCCATGTTTGTTTTGACCTTACTGAATAGTTTTTAAGGCGAGTTTTAGACATTTTTAGCAGTGTTTGTGGTGAGGAATCCAGGTATTTTTTAATGGGACGTCGGGACATTTTCAGCCATGTTGGTGGTGAAAAAATGAGTATTTTTTCAATGAAGCATCACGACATTTCCATCCGTGTTTGTGGCGACCCAACTGGGTGTTGTTGTGTTTCCCTGTTAACAACTAGCCCACAGCTAGCCTTATAGCCAGAATTAGCGACAGTTAATTTGCAGCTTCTGTCCCTTTAGAGGAAAATACAGTAAAGTACAGACAGTACAATGCAAACAATTAAAACTGAAACAATTTTCAACATTAACATTTTGCAGATTTTCAAACAGTATGGAAAAATGAAGCATAATACAAAATCTGCATTACATAGTCCCAGAAAACAGTTTGTTCCATGCAAAGATGATCAATGATCGCATTATTGGTTTTTCTTGAGCCATGTAAGTATTTCAAAATGCTGAAACTCGTAAACAATTCAGACTCACGAAGAAAACCCAGTGAGTCCTTTAAGCTGACTTTAGTTATCGCTCTTTGCTCAGTGACTGCAGGTTTCTTCCATCTGTTTGCAGATATAATTTACCAAGATGCAGCTCCAAAAGATTTAAGAAGTCATTGGTCCCACCTGCTAGTGGTCTTTTTACTAAATCTCCTAAATCTTAGATAAATAAATTCTATTTACTTGCCTTTACCTGTTGTATTAGCATGTACACGGTCATATAGAGTGTGCAACCAAAACTGAGTGTTGGCGAAACAGGCGTTCCTCAGGGCTCCTGCTCGGGTCCTTTTTAAAAGCTCCAAAATAAACACAGTGTGTGTCCGTGAGAGTGAGACTGCAGCCGGTTGTGCAGAGATGCTGTTTGGCAGATGGTCCTGGCCTCACTTTGAGTCAAAACACAAACTGCTGGGCCTCTCTGAGGGACGGTCACACCTCAGTACTGCAGGTCAGAGTCCGGTCCGACCTCTAAACCTTCAGCGTTTGCTTTTCTCACTCTGTCAGGTTTGATTATGAGACGTTTCCGAAACACTGAGGTGTCGCTGATGCTCTGTCGGGTTGCTGTGAGGAAAAAAAGTCGTTTTTTTTCTCTGATATGGCTAATTAAAAACACAGCTCATCACGACTGTACTCAGCTCTGATTGGCTCTTCTCACTAAATTAAGTCATTTTTTACAAACATATGAATCTAAACCTATTTTTAAAGCACCATATAAAAGAGTTTAATGTATTTAATGCAGATTATTTGTGCTTTTTTTCAGGTCCGAACACAGTTTGATGCAGTGTGGATGAAAAATATCACTTCAGCAGGAGATGGAGCTCCAGCTAACGTGATGAAATGAAAGCAGACGGCGTGGCGAGCTGTGAGGAGGTGAATAATGAGGCAGAAGAAGAAAAGAAGTTGAGGAGGAAGATTCAGTAAAACTGTTTTAAACTCAGAAAACAAAAGCAGACAAATACGAGTCCCAGAAGTCACATTATAAGAATATTATCAGTGATTTTCTCATTGTCTCTTTAGATTAAATTCAATATTAAACATGCATCATTATCTAAAAAATAATAGACATTTGCAAAAACGTTTGCTACAAAACACTACGACTACTACTACTACTACTACTACTACTTCTAGTACTTCTACTTCTAATTATACAAAAATAAAAGAGTACAATACTCAATGACAATATACTACTACCACTACTG
>NW_024681583.1:0-676 GCF_008729295.1 Plectropomus leopardus | reverse complement strand
AAAATCTGTCAGTGGACATCTGAAAAACCTCGGATTATATTGAGGTTTTTCATCCAGTGCTGATGTTTTTTAAGTTTTTTGCCTTATGTTGAATCTCTGCATGACAGATGACATATCTCTGTGGACCAGTATTATGCTGGAAAAACAAATTTTAATGAGAAACTAGAAGGACCCAAGTGAGTCCTCTTTTTAGGACGGTTCACAGAGTTGGCAAAAATGACTTCAAACAAATTTCTTTGAGCTCCAAAGACAAGACTAAGAAATAAGTGGGGAGGCTACCTGGAATACATTCTTGGTTTGGACAGAGTTTGAAGTAAGACACTCACATACACAGCACATATACTCATTTGTTGCTTGTAAATTAGATTAGATTATGTGGGTTTTTAATGTGAAATCATACATTTGACTTGTGCGTTGTAGCTACACTGATCCAAAGAATGAATGGCCACGCTTTGTACCGATGTTTTCTGAAGATATGTTTTTGCTCTTTCTCACTGTTCAGACGCCTCAAACAGTGTGACAACTGCAACAAAAGTAAAAGATATGAAAGTTTCCCCTTAAATCACCACACAATGTCACATTTCCCACAATGCCCTCAACTACAGTGGGGCTGTCTCACACTCTGCATGAAGTAAAGACCTTACATAAAGGAAAATACAATTCCCTAGTCTCACTG
>NW_024681582.1:0-507 GCF_008729295.1 Plectropomus leopardus | reverse complement strand
GTTCCAACTACAGGGGGATCACACTCCTCATCCTCCCTAGTAAGGCCAATTCAGGGGTACTAGAGAGGAGGGTCCGCCAGACAGTCGAAGGAGGAGCAATGCGGTTTTCGCCCTGGCCGTGGAACTGTGGACCAGCTCTGGACCCTTAGCAGGGTCCTTGAGGGTGCATGGGAGTTTGCCAAACCAGTCCACATGTGCTTTGTGAACTTCTGGAAGTCCTGTGGGGGGTTCTCTGGGAATATGGAGTTTTGGACCCCCTGATACGGGCCGTCCGTTCACTGTATGAACGGTGCCAGAGCTTGGTCCGCATTGCCGGCAGTAAGTCGACTCGTTTCCAGTGAGGGTTGGACTCTGCCAGGGCTGCCCTTTGTCACTGATTCTGTTCATAACTTTTATGGACAGAATTTCTAGGCGCAGCCAGGGTGTTGAGGGGGTCTGGTTTGGTGACCTTAGAATTGGGTCCCTGTTTTTTGCAGATGATGTGGTCCTGTTGGCTTCATCAGGCTG
>NW_024681581.1:0-818 GCF_008729295.1 Plectropomus leopardus | reverse complement strand
TATCTATCTAAACGCCAGCATTTCCCGTGGTCTTTTCGTTTAAAACCATTTGGGTTTGACATGATCACGTGATGTTTTGAACCCCATCGCGTGGTCTCGAACTCCCTGTCGAAACCGGAAGTGACGAAGTGTTTGGAAACAGTTGGATCTGGAGCAGCCAAAAGAAAGATGGAGAGGAGGACGTTGTTTCCTCAGGAATAAATCATCAGGGTGGAAATGTTTTCGGCGAAACTGCGAGTCAACAGGCGGCGCACGTCATACGTAAACAAAACCGGTACTTAGGAAACATGACGTACCTGCTGGCCACTTCACTGACTTCTGGCTAACACGTTAGCGGCTCTTTTTCAGCAATGTTGACTGAAAAAAACGTGCATATAGACTGAAAATAATCCGTGCTGTTCTGTCGGGAGGTGCGGGGACTTAAACCAGCGGTGAGTAAGACAACGCATAAATAATAGTAAATATGAGTAGTATAAAAGTCCACTAGCCGCTAAGCTAATTTTTGCAATGTAAAATACCATAGGCTAATGCTAATATTGTTAGCATGTTGTATATGTAGGGAAAATGTGAACTACAAAAGACAGTTGTTTTGTCTGTGATCCTTGACATTTATTATTATGTTTTATACTTATGCACGTTTTGAGGATGGCAAAACAGATGAGGATGTCAGGAGAAGTTTGTCTACAAGTCAGACAGCCCTGAAGTTTTAGGAAATAAATCATGGTTTGAATAAATATTTAAACATTTTTTCCAGAAAGCGTTTTCAAACAGAATGAACCAGTTTTAATTATTTTCAATTATGTATTTGTTGTTTTTAT
>NW_024681580.1:0-612 GCF_008729295.1 Plectropomus leopardus | reverse complement strand
GAAGACCAGGAAGTGGCGCTGGCATCCCGGTGCCAGGCGGTCTAACATGAGCCGGCTGCTCAAATTGAGGAGGGAGAACAGTCAAGGGTGCAGGCAACACAGCATCGAGAATCCCAGGTCAGGTGAGCTGGCGGGAGTGGGAAGGCGCCACGACACACCAGACGCCTCAGGCAAACCGGACCTCCACTGCCAGTGGGACCAAGGTGAAGCGACTTTTTTTTTTTGTTTTGTTTTGTTTTGTTTTCGGGAGTTTTTCCTTGGGTGATGTGAGGATCTAAGGGCAGAGGGATGACGTAAACTGTACAGCCCACTGAGGCGAAACATGTTTTGTTATAATGGGCTCAACACATAAAATTGACTTGACTAGACTTGACTCGACTCGCCTGAGGCAGCATGTCCCCGCTTCCTATTCAGCACGGGCCGCCGGAAGTGGTTGAAGACGAACCGGCCCTTTAACAGAGGTGCTGACGTCATGGCGCACGACGGGAGCCGCCGCGATGACGTCACACGGAAGAGCGCCAATATTGACAGAGCAGCACTGGGATGTCAGGATGTCAAAAAGCTTGTTGTCAGTTCTGCAAAACGGTATTCCCCGGTCTGCAAAGGCGGCCG
>NW_024681579.1:0-831 GCF_008729295.1 Plectropomus leopardus | reverse complement strand
TGGCTCACTGTGCCCATCTGGCAGTGTATAGTTAATCTGACAGCATCCTCCATCAGTCCAACCCAAACTGCCAATATGCAATTATCATTCAGCTAACTGCCTTCATTGTCATTTTAAAAAGACTGTTAGAAGTCGGGAAATTTAAGAGTGCAGAAACACTTGAACTTGTAGTCCTGCTCTTCAGAAAAAAACACAGACTCTGATGTTATCTGGGCCCCTTCTCTTGATCTCATACCACAGTCAGACCCAAATAAATGACCTTTCTACATACTTAGGTTTATCATTTCTGCAAAAGGAAACAAATGATGGTTAGCCTTTTTTTAAAGAGGCTAGTTTCTTCACACCAAAGAGCTCACAGAGTCTATTTGTAATCATGACTAATAAAAACCAGCTTAAGCGTGTTAGAGGAAGTTATTGGTCAAAAAGAGAAGTAATTGTCAGTACACAAGTGTGGGAAAGCTGAACTCCTTTTTCTATATTAATCTGGAGAAGTATTCTGCAGGGCAATGAAACCTTTTCTTCAAAAAATATAAACTGAAAACACTTAAAACACTTAAATAACTGATCTCTTGGGTTATTTACAGGCACGTTTGGCTCTAGCATCCAAACATGTTTGCCTTTGTGTGAGTGAACGCCACCATAGATAGAATGAGTAAGTGAAAGAGAGAGTTACTCAGCGCTTCAGTGCTGCTTATTTTAATCATTAAGGGGGGAAAAACACACCAGAGACATGAGCCAAAAACGTGCTGAGCTGGCAGCATCGCTTCATCTCCCTCTCTGTCAGCTACCATCACACACACACACACACACACACACACACACACACACACA
>NW_024681578.1:0-285 GCF_008729295.1 Plectropomus leopardus | reverse complement strand
TGACAACAACCGTCCTCAAACCTCTCTCACTGTGTGAGGACGGACACGACAGAAGGTATTGCCACATTTCTGTCATGATGTGCATCTTTTGTATGGGACAGCCCAAAATCGCAATATTTCGCAAAACTGCAATAGAAACAGTTTGTAGTCTTCTCTAGGTCACATAATGCTGTGTCTATGTGCTTGTCAGTAGGAGCTGGCTCCCTCATGATGCAGCAGGAGCTACAAGAGCTGTTATTGCATCACATAACTCTGAGAAAGTTGAGTGGATTATCCGGAAGTTTT
>NW_024681577.1:0-267 GCF_008729295.1 Plectropomus leopardus | reverse complement strand
GTGTGCCTATGCATGTATTTCCTTAATTGAGCTATTGTAATTGATTTAATTAATAAACCATGTAGCCGCTGAAACCCTTCACACGTGCCTCATCCTGAAATTACATCTATATTACAATAGCATAGCCAGCATAGCATAGCATATTTTATCTAGCACACTTATGATCTAAGTATTACATTCATAATTGCCTTTTAATGAATGTTTTGCAGCTACAAGTATGGCATGACTCACTATATAATTCCTTAAATAAGCAATTTAATTAAAGAG
>NW_024681576.1:0-221 GCF_008729295.1 Plectropomus leopardus | reverse complement strand
TTATTTTTTATGATTTCTATTATTTCATTCGTAGTTTGTGTACGTTTCAAGTCCACAAAAGGCTGCAACGACAATAAATACACACTAGATGGCTCTAGAGCCCAATAAGAAAATAGTGATACAACAGAAAGAGGGGGAAAAAGAGAGAGAGAGAGAGAGAGAGAGAGTCTGTTTGTCTATGTGTCTATGTGTGTGTGTGTGTGTGTGTGTGTGTGTGTGTG
>NW_024681575.1:0-529 GCF_008729295.1 Plectropomus leopardus | reverse complement strand
ACCTTAAAATGAGCACACGTATGTTTGTGTCAATCACTGTAGATACTCAGACAGTTTACACTCTGCTCTCCCAAATACTATCAATCTTCATCACATCAGCAGTCTCTCAGCTTCATCTGGGGGCCCTTTGGAGGGCCCGGCCCCTCAGGTTTATCTGCCAATCGGCCAATAAGTCCGAAGTCTCCGGAGTAAACTAACTGGACACAGATTGAAGTTTCTGTAGAACTGAAACTTTTCTTTTCATTCACTCGTCTGTGGGTCAGCAGGACTTTCACAGTGAGCTGTTTCACTCCAGAGGACAGAGGATGTGTCCCCGTGTCCCTGTGTCCCTGTGTCCCCTGTCCCCTGTGTTATAGACTGGGAGCTGTGGGTGTTGATGCAGAGTTTGCGTGCGTTCAGCTTCAGTCCAGATGTTGACAGCTGCAGTTTCTGCTCAATAAGCTCAAAGAAGAGACGCTAAAGAACAATTCATAGAGCAGCACTAAGCCCACACACACACACACACACACACACACACACACACACACAC
>NW_024681574.1:0-538 GCF_008729295.1 Plectropomus leopardus | reverse complement strand
TTTCAGCTGTTTGTTCGACATGTCAAGATTTGAATTTTTTGCCATACGATACTAGAAAAAAAAAGCTTTAGCATGTCGAAAAAATGGCCAAAAACGCAACAGTATAGTAGGTTGAAAAATGTCAAATTTTTGACATCATAAAAATGTCGCAAAACAACTTCCAATAGCTTGTAGACCACCTCATAATATAGAAAGTGTACATAAAGACAGAAAAAAGCCAAAAACATGATAGAAAAAAAATGGCGAAAAAAGCAGAAGTATAGTATCGAGGAATGCAAATTTGACATGTCCAAAAAACAGCTGAAAACCACTTAGTATAGCATGTAGAGGCGTGTTATGGTATACAATGTTGAAAAAACATCCCCAAAAACCAATTAAATTGTATGTTGAAAACATGATTGAAAAAGCAAGACTATAGTATGCTGAAAAATTTAACATGTCAAAAAAACAGCTGAAAACCACTTGGTAAAGCATGTAGAGTAATTTTATTGTATACAGTGTTGAAAAAAACCCCATCCAAAACAGCCCAAAAATCCAA
>NW_024681573.1:0-1245 GCF_008729295.1 Plectropomus leopardus | reverse complement strand
ATTCGGGGTCAACAGATTATTGGCCTGGCTGATATTTGGCATTTTGCAGATTATCTGTATCGGCGTTTTATTTTAATGATCGCAGATAAAATGAATTAAACAGTGCAAAGAAACCTTTTATCTTGTAAAACCTCATGTAGCTATTTTTATTTATTTCATTTTTATATAAATTTTCACTTGAGTTTATAAAAACAAGTTGCTGGAAATTTTCTGCACATGATGTTGAAAGTCTCAGTTTTGATTCATCATTCTATTGACAGAAAGATTTTCATTTATATTGTAAAGGTACATCCGTTCCAAATAATAGTTATCGGTTTCATTGAGGACTACTAATCAGTATTAGTATTGGTCCAGAAAAACCAATATTGGTTGACCCCTAGTAGAAATGCAGTAAATTTATTTTAAATTACTTTTTTTTTAGGGAAGAACCCTGAGACTCCCTGCCAGTTATGAATCTTGTATGATTTATGCAACTGTGCACTCACATGATTTTAAAGCTTCTGTTATCCAATGTTTACTCTCCAAATGTCTTAAAATGCACATTTTCAGTACAGGGAAATTAAAAAAATCAGGTGAGCATGCCCTCAAAATCCCCCCTTGCAAGCTTGATTTTTGCACCTCAGTGTTTCTAAAACCCTGCCTACGGCCCTGGGCACATGGTTAAGTAATAGCAGATGTGAGATTGTGTTTAACCAATATTTTTATTACAAATTTGACGTGATATTAACTAGCTAACATCACATGACAAGTAACATGAAAGCAAATTTCACTTTAACCTACCTTTTCCTCTTTCTGCTCACAGGGGCTTGACTCCGCTGAATCACAGGGTGAAGGATACACTGGTTTTATTTTGGCTGCTTTCGGGGTGATCTCCATCGGTGAAACTTATTCTGACTCATGTGAACTAACTTTATTTTTGTTGTGGATACAGTCACGGACAGGCTACCGACTTTTGGCTAATTACGTAGCCATTCATCATCAAACACGTTGAAACGAAACTAACACCAACACACAATTACACAGACAGATAAACGATTTCGTAATAACTACTGAGCTACCGACAGCTCTTCTTAACACATAATCTGAGCTAAGATACAAAACTGTGAACGCGATGTGATACTTTGCTGCTTTCCTTATTTTTGCAGCTCAAGAAAACCTCCAAAGTCAGTGATTGGACAGAATTTGGTGACGCATTACCGAACAGGATCTTGGGAACTGTAGTTGTTGCCGGCTAGATATTTTACA
>NW_024681572.1:0-352 GCF_008729295.1 Plectropomus leopardus | reverse complement strand
AATCACAGGAGCTGTGCCTCTTCTGCATGTCTATATCACTAAAAATACTCTATGGAAGCAAATGACAGTTACATATTGGTAGACGTTAAAACTGTCAGTGGTTCACTTCCCTTTGGTGATGTTGGGGTGGTGCAGTAAAAGGTACAATGTCTCCCTGTTGTTGTGTAATTTCCCCTTCAAAGTGCTGTGATAGTAAATAATTGCAGTCTCACATGGAAGTATTTAATAAGGGACTTTCAAGTTGGACTCAGGTAAACCCTATGTGCGTATACTGTGAAGTTTATGTGTGTGCAGAAAATTCTGCACGTTTGAGCATTTTTTCTTCATGTCCTGTGTGTGTGTGTGTGTGTGT
>NW_024681571.1:0-654 GCF_008729295.1 Plectropomus leopardus | reverse complement strand
CAGGAAAGTTTGAGTAAAAGTGCATTTAGTAATTTTACACCTATCGTTATTGTAATATGACATGCATTTGTTTCCATTATCTCTCCCCCTCTCTCTTTCTCTTTCCTTATTGTCATAATTGTAATTCAGTATTTTCAGCTTAATTTCAATTTAAATCATTTCAATTATTTACGACATCTATTGCTCGTCTGTCCGGCCTGGAAGAGGGATCCCTCATCATCCTCTGCTGCTCTTCCTGAGGTTTCCTTGTTTTTTTTCCCCCCGTTACAGAGGTCCTTTTTCAGGAGTTTTTCCTTAGGTGATGTGACGGTCTAAGGGCAGGGGGATGTCGTACGCTATAAAGCCCTCTGAGGCAAACCATGTTTTGTGAAAATGGGCTTTATAAATAAAATTGATTTGACGATATTTGTATTTCCTCATCTGTGAGACAGATAAAGACATAAAAAAATATATATGTAATAAAAGGTGGTATTGAGTTGATATAATTATTAAAACGCCATTTTCACAGTCGATGATTGCTGACAACTACACACAGCACCTGGAAAGCCCTAGATGTCCCACGGCTGACAAGCAGCTGAGATGCGCCTAACAAGAGATTCTCAGGCAAGCAGTGTGGCTGCTCTCACTTGTTAACATGTGCACTAAAAAAAAATC
>NW_024681570.1:0-325 GCF_008729295.1 Plectropomus leopardus | reverse complement strand
AAGTCAAGTCAATTTTATTTATAGAGCCCATTATCACAAAACATGGAGAGGCACAGCAATAACGTAAAAAGAAAAAAAATAGCAATAAAATAAGTGTGAAATTATCAAATGCACTCTATAATGATGTTGTGGGTGTTGGTAAGAGTCACGTGCATATATTGATAGGGAGGCGTCCAAAGGCATGATCACGGTATCGGTGCAACCAGGACAAAGACCACAATATCATCCACAATCACACACCATGAGCCTCCCTCCACCTTTTCACCGCTCTGACTGTTAGACAGGAAATCATGTGCGAACACGCGTTTTCCCGTGTAATAAATCA
>NW_024681569.1:0-445 GCF_008729295.1 Plectropomus leopardus | reverse complement strand
TTAAATAATATGTCCCCTGAGTCTTTGCTGCAGCTGCTGTCTTGTCATCACTACACCATATGAGATTATACCATCTTTATATTCCCCAGTCTCACCAGTGGGATAGGCACATCACTCCTGAAACCCCAATAAACTAAAGCCACATTTACAGTACACTGCCTGTTCAAGGCAGGAATATTACACTGTTATGCTGCCTCACTGTTCTGTCTACAATGTCAAACCGCAAAAAGGGGGGGCAGAGTGGTCTCACCTCTGAGCTGGGGCAGGAGGTAGTAACAGCATGGTGACGAGCTCTGTGTGAAACATAAAGCTAGGAAGACGTGACCATGGGTGGCACAGTTGTGACGTTTTGACAACATGGCTGTGTTCGAAATCATCCACTCATTCACTCACTCCCTATCCACTACATCGTGTATATGATGTAGTGAACTACATCATATACACG
>NW_024681568.1:0-232 GCF_008729295.1 Plectropomus leopardus | reverse complement strand
GTTTTGGGATGTCATGTTTGGATCGAAGCTTCCTCCTCCTTCTGGTAGGGAGTTTTCACACCCTGCATGTGATTTCCCATCAATGATTTCTCAAACAGCTGCTCCTGCTGATTAATCAACATATTAAACATGCTAATGAGTTTCATTTTTTTCAAATTTGACACATCCCAAAAACAGCCTAAGAACCCGTTAAGTTGCATGTTGAAAAAATGATGAAAAAAGCAAGGCTATA
>NW_024681567.1:0-842 GCF_008729295.1 Plectropomus leopardus | reverse complement strand
TTGTTTGGAAGTGTTTTTAGCTGTTTTTGGGAGATGTCATATTTTGAGATTTTTGCCATACTATAGCCTTGCTTTTTTGGTCATTTTTTTCAACATGCTATTTTTCGGTGTTTTTGGCCACATTTGGACATTTTAATGCCATAGCGTGTCTCAGCATGCTATTTTAAGTTGTTTGGAAGTGTTTTTAGCTGTTTTTGGGACATGTAATTTTTTGAGATTTTTGCCATACTATAGCATTGCTTTTATCGTCATTTTTTCAACATGCTATTTTATGGTGTTTTTGGCCATGTTTGCCTGTTTAAATGCCATGGTGTGTCTCCGCATGCTATTTTATGCTGTTTTGAGGTGTTTTCAGTTATTTTTGGGACATGTCATTTATTGAGATCTTTGCCATACTATAGCCTTGCTTTTTTGGCATGCCATTTCATGGTGTTTTTGGCCAAAATGTCAAAATTTGACATGTCCCAAAAACAGCCGAAAACACGTAAAAACAGCGTAAAGTAACATGCTGAGACACACCATAGCTTTAAAAGGTGCAAATATAGCCCAAAACATCATAAAACAGCATTTTAAAAAATTTGCCAAAAAAAGGCTACAGTATGGCAAAAATGTGAAAAAATGACATGTCCCAAAAACAGGAGAAAACACCTCACAAGAGCCTAAAATAGCTTGTTGAGGCTTTTTTGGTCATTTTTTTGACATGCTATCTTATGGTGTTTTTTCCATATTTGAATGTTTTAATGCTATTGCGTTTGTCAGACTGTTTTTTCATACTCTGCAAGGTTTTATGTACCACAGGGTAAACAAGACACCAAGAAACTTAAATTCCCCCACTTGGGGCA
>NW_024681566.1:0-712 GCF_008729295.1 Plectropomus leopardus | reverse complement strand
AGTGTGTGTGTGTGTGTGTGTGTGTGTGTGTCTGTCTGTGTGTGTGTGTGTGTGTGTGTGTGTGAAGAATGCAGCAGATATAAACTGAGCATGTACCAGCAGTGCTTCAGTTGTAATCACGGAGCTGCTGAATGTCCTAAAGCTCAACACCGACTGCAAATGTTATTTTTTAAAACCAATAGAAGCACTCCGTTATTTCCTCATTGTGGAAAATGATCCCAAAATTTAGAATTTATCTGTTTGGAATTGTTTCTTAAGACCGATTGCTGCGATTTGATGTTTTCAGAGCTCACTTTATGGACTGAGCTCAGCTGTGGATCAGCTTCTCGGGTAATCCTTGAAATAAAATAAAGTGATTCACACTGGGAGTTGGTTTGTACTTTTATCATCCTAAAAGTACAAGTACTATCTAATTTCAGTGTCCTACAATCTATAAATGTTCTAAAATCCAGAAAACATCCTAAATTCCACGAAGTGTCCTAAAATTCGAGAAATGTCCTAAAATTCTGATATTTTCTTAATCCTAGAGAATGTCCTAAAATCCTGGAAATATTCTAAAATCTGAGAAACGTCCTAAAATCCTACAGACTTCTTAAATCCTACAAACGTCATCAAAATGTCCACTTGGAATCAGGGATGTACTCATTAGATTTTGGTCAAAGGTCAAGGTGACGGTGACTTTTGCATCTGCTGCATACTTGTAAATGTGATA
>NW_024681565.1:0-303 GCF_008729295.1 Plectropomus leopardus | reverse complement strand
TATGGCGAAAAATGTCAAAACTTAACATGTCCCAAAAACTGCCGAAAACAGTTCAAAACAGCATAAAATAGCGTGCCGAGACAAGCCATGGAAGAGAAATGTGCAAATATGGTAAAAAACACCAAAATATGACGTCAAAATTCACGCCAAAACACCAATGCTGTAATATGGCGAAAAATGTAAACATTTCACATGTCCCAAAAACTGCCGAAAACTGCTGGAAACAGCATAAAAAAGCGTACCGAGAAGCGCCATGGCAGAGAAATTTGCAAATATGGCCAAAAACACCAAAATATAGAATGT
>NW_024681564.1:0-498 GCF_008729295.1 Plectropomus leopardus | reverse complement strand
CTGTTTAACTCTGGTCCACTCAATTTAGAGGTGTGTTCTAATTAACACCAGGTTAATTGTTCTGAAAGTCTGCTCCCTCTATGTATTTAATGTGGTTCAAGTCACATGACTGCTTACCGGCCTTTGCCAAGATGTGTTTCTAGAACAAATAATGAGAGGAGAAAATAATTATGAAAAATAATTAAATACTAAATAGTGTCATGTGGTTATAGAAGTCACTTATGAATTAAAAGTCATTAGAGAAAGTTTGGTGACTGGTTACCTAGCAACAAATACTGTGACGGGTGCTGAAATATTAAACTATATTTAGGGCTCTGGACTTATGTAGACTGTTGCTGGGATGTTAAATTCAATTTACATTTTGAAATAAAAGCAAACTAGACAATGCCAGGGAAACATTTACAATTCTACAATTTCATTTAGCAGACGCTTTTATCCAAAGCGACGTACAACACAAGCAAGAATTTAGACTTAAGGAAAAAAACCCTTAGTAAGTGC
>NW_024681563.1:0-927 GCF_008729295.1 Plectropomus leopardus | reverse complement strand
AACACCTCAAAACAACAGGAAATTGCGTGCCGAGACACGCCATAGTATAGAATGTTGTAACACCGGACAATAACACTGTTACGGCGCCAGCGTTTTTTTGGTCGTTTTGTGTATGGGGGTTGTGGCTGTCTCATTTTTCAGGCACCGTTACTGATGACATCATCGGAGGTTCGCCATGTTATTGGGGATTCCTTCCTTCTGTACCCTGGGTGTTCCTCTGCCTGTGGCCTGTTTTTCGTCCTCCTACAGCATGCCTTCCTGCCAAACAATTGTGGTGCCAGTGGTCCCGCCATCCTCCCTTTTGATGAGCGCTTGCTTCAGTCATGTGTTTTCTGTTGTCGCCCCCTTTGCCAGGGGGCAGCTGTTCTTACCCATGAGCAGTTCTCCTCGGTATTGTGATGGCGTGATTAATATAAACTTGTGATTCTTAACTCCGTACTTCATGTCATCTCTTGTATGAGGGAGCTGGGCTCTAGTATAACTTTTGTTGTGTTTCACGTTTAACACTTGTTGTCATCGCACCACATCCAGATATTCATTTGTTTAACACAATAGGCTTGATAACTGTTTTATTGAATTCATTGATTGGCCGCCACCAACTGCCCTCTCCCTTTGTTTTGTTGTTTGATGTGCTGCCCATTTGATGCTGGAGCAGTTCACTCATTCTTAATTGTACTGAACAATAAATGGCTTTCCCGCCTGTTTAACACCACAATGCTGTGTTGCGTCCCTTTGTCCCCAGACTTAACATCTGTGGGTTGTAACAAATACCATGATATAGCATGTTGAAAAAATGAATGAAAAGCGAAGCTATAGTATGGCAAAATTGTCAAAACATGACATGTTCCAAAAACAGCTGAAAACACCTCAAAACAGCATAAAATGGCGTGCCGAGACACATCATACCATAGAAAGTTGCAAAAATGG
>NW_024681562.1:0-1206 GCF_008729295.1 Plectropomus leopardus | reverse complement strand
AGAGGATGACATGCTTCAGTGTTGTTACAGTCCATCTCGATGCCCTTAGACTGTAGAAAGGCTGCCACTTGTTGCTCAACTGAGTCAGAAACTAAGTCACCTGGCTCCCCATCGTGGTTAGTGTTCAGTGCCCGTGCAAACGATCGAGGTTTTAATTTGAGCCCCGTGACAATAACATCATTCATTCTTGTGTACTGGGGGATATTCCAGAAAGGAGGTTCAACAAAGTGAGTCTAACCCTTGAGTTTATTTACTCCACCCTGAATTTAGCGCGTGCACGACCTCAATAAAAAGCCATCATCAATGGAGCCCAGATACCTCGATTCACCATGGCAACCGCTAAAAACCAAAACCAAGCTACTTTACCCCATTGGAGCTAGAGGTCCTCATGATGCCTATGGCAAATATGAGCCCATATTTAGAGAAAAAAGTAACACAGTTGCAGCAGCTAAGGAGAGAAAAGCGGCGTGGGAGAAAATCGCTGCCGTGTCATTTGTGTCAATGCATAAGTTTGAATGCACTTTTCCATTGACTTCCCATTGACCCCCCCAACCCCCCCCCTTTTTTTTTTTTTTTACATAACAAAAGGTTTCAAACTTCCTCTTTTGCATTTTCCTAAATTTGTTAGGGAAGTGTTTTTTGGAGAACCATAAGCAAAACATGAAACCAAAAATGCTTTAACAAGCCACCTGTTTTGGGGTTAATTAATAAATCAGTTTCACAAAATCTGCCAAAATCTCTTAACTATGAACCAGCAATGCTGACAGTTACTGTGTTTGTAAGCTGTAAATCAGACTATAGATGACCTGTCACTTCAGTGTTCTTGAATCATTCAGCTTTAATGCAACTACCAGTAGACTTTCTAAAAATTATATTTGTGCGCAAAATAAATATGCCAAAGCACGTCCAAATTCTTATAGTACGAGGTATTTAAAAATATGGTAAGTGGGCGATTCTGTAAAGGTCCTGATTTTTTTTTTTTTTTTTTTTTTTTACGAAGGGAGTCTACATGATGGTGCTATAAATAAAATTTCAATGTTAACACATTTCAAAGGAAAACATAAAGCCAATGTCCTTTGTCCAATTAACAGACTCAGTTCAAGCTTCTTCTCTCTACTGTACTTGCAGAGATGATGGTTGTCATCAAAGATTCTTAGAACTAAGACAAAGAAAGCAAGAATTATTACCCCTTTCTGCTATTATTTT
>NW_024681561.1:0-202 GCF_008729295.1 Plectropomus leopardus | reverse complement strand
AAAGTCTTAAAAATGCCAAAAACCTCATATTTTGGAATGGCCAAAAAATGGCCGAAGAAGGCAATAGTATAGTATGTCGAAAAAAGTCAAATTTTGACCGCTCCTAAAAATGGCTGAAAACGACAAAGAATAGTTCATAGACACGCGTCATAGCATGCAAAGTGGGAATAAAGTCAGAAAAAGGCCAAAAACCTCATATTTT
>NW_024681560.1:0-391 GCF_008729295.1 Plectropomus leopardus | reverse complement strand
TCAGTCTTGCGCTCTGTAGATGCCTTGGTCAGCCCATTGTTGCTGTTGCATTCTGGCTTAGATGTGTCAAACAGAGCGAAAACTTCACTTCTATCCTCAGGAGGTTTCCTGATCAGCTCTTTGACTTTGTAATGAATTCGAGCAGTAAAATCAATCCGCTGTTGCTCACTTTCCAAGCCAAGATCAAAATTTTTTTCTAGAATGTTTGTTAGAAAACGACTTTTACCCTTGTTTACTGTTTTAGCAAAGTCACAGACCTCAAGTATGACAGCGTTTGTCACTAATTGTATGTCTATTTTTTTCTTTGTGCTGGATGCTACATTAAAGTCCAATCCAATTCTGTTGCTGTGATAGAATGGTTGTGGACGCCTTGAATATTTCTTAACATGCG
>NW_024681559.1:0-492 GCF_008729295.1 Plectropomus leopardus | reverse complement strand
CCCAGGACACGCTGGAGAGACTACGTCTCACAGCTGGCCTGGGAACGCCTCAGGGTCCCCCGGGAAGAGCTGGACGAAGTGGCCAGGGAGAGGGAAGTCTGGGTTTCCCTGCTTAGGCTGCTGCCCCCACGACCCGACCCCGGATAAGCGGAAGAAAATGGATGGATGGATGGATGGATGTACCTGACAAATTGACTTACTCCATTTTTCAGAATAACCTACTCCCCATTTTACTACATTTATACAGGTTGTGGTCTATTCTAATAGATATTTGCACCTGACAGAATGAGCTGCTTTCCATTTACTTACATTAAGTAAGTGTGTATGTCCACTTACTTAATGGGGGTAGTTCAATCTGAATGATATTTGTACCTGACAGAATAACATTATCCACCTATCAAAATGACCTAATCCTTTTAAATACATTTATACAGGTTGTGTATAAATCTATTCTAATGCATACTTGTACCTGACAGTTTGGCTTACTCCACC
>NW_024681558.1:0-958 GCF_008729295.1 Plectropomus leopardus | reverse complement strand
GTTTTTGGCCGTTTTTGCAGCATTCTTTGCTATGGCGTGTCTTTGCATGCTCTTTTAGACTGTTTTGAGGTGTTTTCTTCTGTTTTTGGGACATGTCATATTTTGACATTTTTGCCATACTATAGCCTTGCTGTTTTGGACATTTTTTCAACATGCATTTTTATGTTCTTTTAGGCCGTTTTTGCAGCATTCTTTGCTATGGCGTGTCTTGGCACGCTCTTTTAGACTGTTTTGGGGTGTTTTCAGCTGTTTTTGGGACATGTCATATTTTGACATTTTTGCCATACTATATAGCCTTGCCTTTTTGGTCATTTTTTCAACATGCATTTTTATGTTCTTTTAGTCCGTTTATGGAGCATTCTATGTTATGGCGTGCCTTGGCACGCTCTTTCAGACTGTTTTGGGGTGTTTTCATCTGTTTTTGGGACATGTCATATTTTGACATTTTTGCCATACTATAGCCTTGCCGGTTTGGTGATTTTTTCAACATGCATTTTTATGTTTTTTTAGTCCGTTTTTTTGAGCATTCTATGCTTTGACGTGCCTTGGCACGCTCTTTTAGACTGTTTTGGGGTGTTTTCAGCTGTTTTTGGGACATATCATATTTTAACATTTCTGCCATACTATAGTCTTGCCTTTTTGGTCATTTTTTTCAACATGCATTTTCATGGTGTTTTTGCAGCATTGTATGTCATGGCGTGTATTGGTACTTTATCTTATGTTGTTTTGGGGTGTTTTCAGCTGTTTTTGGGACACGTCATAAAAAGACATACCATCATATCCAATCGATATCACATGTCATAGTAAAATATGTCGTCTAAAATCACGAAAAAATGTCAGTGTTCAGTATGTTGTCCAAAATTACAAAAAACCTCACAGAATAGTATGTAATCCAAAATCACAAAGAAAACTCATAGTATAGTATGCTGTCAAAAAACTCAAAAAAACATTATAGTAT
>NW_024681557.1:0-838 GCF_008729295.1 Plectropomus leopardus | reverse complement strand
CAAAATTTTCAAAAAATTACATGTCCCAAAAACATATGGAAACCACACTAAAGTACATAAAGTGGCGTCCAAGATGCGCCATAGCATAAAAACTTGCAGAAAGTGCCAAAAACATCAGAATTTGGGATGTCGAAAAATTGAGCAAAAATGCAAGGCTATAGTATGTCAAAATGGTCAAAAAATGACATGTCCCAAAAACAGCTGGAAACCACCTTAAATGACATAAAATAGCCTTCAAAACCACGCCATAGCATAGAAAGTTGCAAAAACGGCCCAAAACACCAGAATTTGGGATGTCGAAAAAATAACCAAAAACGCAAGGCTATAGTATGGCAAAATTGTCAAAAAATGACATGTCCCAAAAACAGCTGCAAACCACCTTAAATGACATAAAATAGCCTTCAAAACCACGCCATAGCATAGAAAGTTGAAAAAACGGCCCAAAACACCAGAATTTGGGATGTTGAAAAAATAACCAAAAACGCAAGGCTATAGTATGGCAAATTTGTCAAAAAATGACATGTCCCAAAAACATATGGAAACCACATTAAAGTACATAAAACAGCCGTCCAAGACGCGCCATAATATAAAAACTTGCAGAAAGTGCCAAAAACACAAGAATTTGGGACGTCGAAAAAATGAGCGAAAATGCAAGGCTATAGTATGGCAAAATTGTCAAAAAATGACATGTCCCAAAAACATATGGAAACCACATTAAACCAAATAAAATAGCTTTCCAAGAGGCGCCATTGCATGAAAACTTGCAAAAAGTGCCAAAAACACCATAATTTGGCATGTGGAAAAACTGAGCGAAAATGCAAGGCTGTAGTATGGCAAA
>NW_024681556.1:0-712 GCF_008729295.1 Plectropomus leopardus | reverse complement strand
CGTTTGCATGGAATCAGGGAGGCAGTTGACAGCAAACCTCATATCATTTTAGTGGACGAGAGTAGGATGGTAAAATTAAGTGAAACGAAAAGAGAATACCAGCAATGGAAGATGGCATTTTTTTTGCCATCCTCTGAAAAAGAATTTACAAGCTAATCTATGTATCTCCCTTCACACAAGCTAAAAACACAGGGGATCTGCAAAACTCCTGGACATCACCAAAACAAGCTAAAGGTGAATTAATGTGGTTCAAATGTTGACTATAAAGAAAAGCTGTAGGTGTTTATTTCTGAAGGACCGACACCAGAACATGACTTTTAGAGCTTATAATGTACTCATTAGGTTTAGGCAGTTGCACGGTATTAGAGTGTGTCAGGGTATTTAAAAATCCCGAAAAAGTTTTTCACTGCTGTCAAAAATACAGGTACTCCTCTTTCAGTTAAACTCATAGTATGTAGTGCACAGCACGCACCTCTACTGGTGGAACAGGCAGCTGAGCTGAAAGACAGCATGACACCTAGAGATGGCAGGAGAAGTTACAGGACTGTAAACAGCTGTCATCGGGCGGAAGGCAGGGTACACCCTGGATAGGTCGCCAGACTATCGCAGGGCCGACACATATAGACAGACAACCATACACGCTCACAGTCACACCTAAGGGCAATTTTAGAGTCACAAATCAACCTGAGGAAGCCGGAGCAGAGAACCCACG
>NW_024681555.1:0-310 GCF_008729295.1 Plectropomus leopardus | reverse complement strand
GCTTTTTGGGTCAATTTTTCAACATGCCAAAAAATGGCATTTTTGTCAGTTTTTGCAACATTCTATGCTATGGCGTGTCTTGGCACACTATGTAATGCAGTTTTAAGGTGTTTTCAGCAGTTTTTGGGACATGTCATTTTTGCCATTTTTGCCATACTATAGCCTTGCTTTTTGGGTCAATTTTTCGACATACTAAATAATGGTGTTTTTGTTCGTTTTTGCAACATTCTATGCTATAGCGTGTTTAGGCACGCTATTTAAAACAGTTTTAAGCTGTTTTTGGGACATGTCTTTTTTGTCATTTTTTGAC
>NW_024681554.1:0-274 GCF_008729295.1 Plectropomus leopardus | reverse complement strand
CAGGAAAAATGATCTTTTGTTTTGCAAGGTTTGAGAGACGGTGGTGTTAGTAGTAGTTAGTAGTTAGACAGGAGGATTTATTGATGAATTGATGAGGTGAGATGAAGCTCACAGGCTCTCCTTTTGGCCCCGGCACTCCTCTGATTCCAGATGGACCTCGATCGCCCTAAACAGAAACAATAAAGGAAATTTACATTTGAAATAGGAACAAAAAAATACATTTAAAGGTGCATTTGTTGATTTTTTTTCAGTGGAAACCAGATTTGAACCATTA
>NW_024681553.1:0-263 GCF_008729295.1 Plectropomus leopardus | reverse complement strand
CTCACCAAGTGAAGTAACAGACTCAGATTTGGACTGCAGATCCTTCACTTTAGCATCCAGGTCGTTCTGCAGATCTACACACACAATTAGACACATTTGTAACAACTGTTGATCCCACATACAAAGGGAGATTAAACATATTAATGCCTTAAATTTGGCAATCTAAGGACAATTTATTCCCTAAAATACAAATTTCTATATGCTGGTCAAAATGGACGTTTTAATAGGCAACATCTGCCAGGGTTGCCCTCTCTGCCCATAAT
>NW_024681552.1:0-641 GCF_008729295.1 Plectropomus leopardus | reverse complement strand
AATAATAATAATAATAATAGTATTTTTTTTAAACAAATGTGTTATATTTTTGTTAAATTATATACAAACCATGTAGACACACGGGGAGAAAATATACATTTTTTTAAAAAAATGTCAGAATTGTGAATATGATTGTGTAATTGCTGAAACAGAAATGAAAACTAAGTTTAAAAAAAGTACTATGTTATTTTTGTCTTTCTAGGAATATGTTCGGACACCTGATACTGTAGCGACTGCACTACTGTGGCGACCGACCTGCTGTGTTTTCCCGTCTGGGTGAGAAATCACTGTGACACCAGACAGCAGAACAAATATGAGGACATTTTGTCTGTGAATGGCTAATTTCATCACCAGCAGCCACACTGGCAGACGACCAGTCATTGTTTAGAGGCCGTGTTGTCGTCGAAAACACTCGGTTGCTTAGTTGCTTTGAGACAGTAACCAGTGAAGTTTGGGACGCACCAGTTACTTTAGGTGAAAAGGTTCAGTGTAAGTTCACTAAATCCTGTAAAAAAACTTACTTTTTTGAAGTAAATAAAGAAGAAAGATAATAAGTAAATGAAAAAGGAAGAAAATAAGATGAAAAAAACAAATAAACAAACATGCTTTAACGTTAAAACCTGGAGTGACATCCCTTTTTT
>NW_024681551.1:0-2936 GCF_008729295.1 Plectropomus leopardus | reverse complement strand
CATTATAATGACAGCAACCAATATGAGAGGCACAAGTCCTCCGATCACATCTGTAAAACAAAACATCCAACATCAACAAAGCAGAATGAACAAATTGCACAAATTGAAATCGACCTTAAAGTACAATATTTGTTGTTTTTTAAATAATTAGTCTTACAATGTCTTGTGTCCATGCTGCCCCTGTTGTTTATGTTGTTTTTTTGACTGCAGGACGTTGTAATGTTGACTGGAAGAGTCTTGGTTTCAACATGGTTAGTTGCCACACATCTATAGAAGAAACTGAAATCCTGCTCATGCACAGTGAGAGGCAAAGACGAAACAGAGTCCGTCTGGTTCAGTATTTCCTCGTCTTTGATCCACGACAGCGTCACTTCTTCAGCTTTCTTCACAGAACACAGCAGCGTGCAGCCATCAGCGCTCACACTCACTGTGCTCACTGCAGGCGTTGGTACCGATTCTGAGGAACAAAATAATGGAGATTAAAAATCTGAAAATATGACTGAATCTAGAAGTCCTAAATTACACTTCTACTTTCTGTTCATAAATCATAGTGACTCCCATTTCATGTTCCTCACAAGTGGCAACCTCTGGGTCTGAAAAAAGAAGCCAGTGTCAAACTGCCAAATACTGCAGTTCCTTAAGTGGCCACTTGAGACTGGCTCCAGAAGCAAGTAAACCCTCATAGACCCCCATGTTAAAACGACCAACTTTACTGCAGAAAATAAACATGTTTACAGGTACAAAAAGTTTGGTCTCTAAACCTAATTTCAACATTCAAGAAAACTGTTCAAGGGGTGACTGCTCTTGTTGATAGCCTGTCTGCTGATAGTGTGTCAGGTTCTCATTAAGATCCTTGCTCCACCCTGTCTTCCAAATATGGTCACTTCTGGCTCCAAAAAATCAAGAGATGGCATTTGCCAAAATGACAAACTAGAGGCTTCAAAATGCGAGTCCACAAATCAGGGGCCAGATGCATAAAACTGTGTAGATTTACATGATACGTCCCTACTTAAACTGCATGAACGCACAGAGACATGCAGTATTTTGATCAGCTTTATAAAGTTGTGCGTACACCTGATTCTGTTTTATAAATCTCAAACTTCTTAAGCCTCAATTTCCACACCCACAGTTTACCATAAAGGGATATAGAAATGCCCTTAAACAAGCGTTTGCATATTGACACATTCCCTCCACCATTCATTACACCTGTCAGTGAGAAATGCACTAAAAAAAAGTGTAATTTCATCGACTGTGTCGCATCAGCGAGGTTCTCCAAAGGTGCCAGAGCAGCTGTCACTATGCACGGCTGTAGCAACTGTATCATTAATTTATCACATTTCTGCATTTATGTTGCATAAAAATCTTGATCATCATTAGAAGGATCAATGATTTATTCATAGCACTCATGAACACTGACTTTACAAAAAGATTCCACAACAATCAACATACAGACTCTTGAAGTCAAAAATGGCCATAAGATGCAAATAGAAAACTGTTATCATCAACACACTGATCAGTATGCTATCAAAGGAAAAATGTGACTTACCATACACTGTGAGTTTATACGATGTAGTGAAAACATTTCCTTTTTTAGAGTCAATGTAATAAACCCCAGAGTCGTTCTTCTGGAGGCCAGTGATTGTAAAGTGTCCAGTCTTGTTATTCCAGAGAAGTCTGTCTTTGTAACTTTCCTCGAATACCTCGAATCTCCTGTCTTTCACTAAAGCAAAAACATTTCCTTCAAATAAAACAAAACCAAACTCCACCAAAGGGTCAGGGAAAGTGACTGATCCTCCCTCGGTGCTTTTCAGGTCCCTCTTCATGTCCTCGCTAACAGATAGGTTAATCACTGTAAAAAAAATAATAATAATGGTGATACAGTTAACACAGATATACAATGCGAAACTGATCCACAGACAGTGATTAGTAAGTTCACTAGAAATCCAAAATATCTATTGCAACCTTAGAAAATGCAGTATACCCTTTTGTATGAAATCAAATTTTGTGACCTGTTGTCTTTGCTGTGTGTAACATTTTTCACAATAATAATGATAATAATATAAGTTGTCATTTCTTCAGAGACAAGTGGGAGTCCTTACAAATGTCTGATACTGGCTGTTACAAACTAAACATTAACATTAAATGCATCCTAGATGTATTTAACAGCAGCTAACAGGTCAAACTTTTCTTGATTGAATAAAATTGAAGCAAACGATTTCATTGTACTACTCCTAGCAGCAGACGAATATGGACCGCAGAGAGTATGCATCATATATGTGTGCATTACAGGCACACAGGGCAGTGAAGCAATCAATTTAGCAGGTGATTTTGGATTTCTTTTAGCAGTATGATATAATCTATAATATTAATATACAAAACTTCATCATATACAGATTTTGAATCATAGCCCATATTCTGCATGTTGCATTTACATGTCAGGACAGATTGAACCTCCTGTATGTGAGTATATGATGTGTACAAAGTTATTTTAAAATTTGGGCAACATTGTTTAATTTATTTCCATTATACAGTTTACCGGGGGTTGGCCAATGTTGGTTTTTCAGGGCCGATACCAAAACCGATTATTAGTAGTTAATGAGACCAATAACTGATGTTTGGAACTGATATGCATTTACAATAAAAAAAAAAGTTAATCTTTCTGTCAAAATTTAGAATTTGGAATATTATAAAACTCCAACACAAAACTTAATTCAAATGCCTTAAACAAATGTTCAACATCATACACTAGTCAAGTGAAAAATTTGATTAAAAAAATGTATAAGTAAAACTATCTCCCTGAGGTTTTACAAAGTAAAAGTTCCTCCCATGCTGACACCTTCTTTGCACTTTTTAATTAATTAGTTTTATCCGTGATCATTAAATTAAAATACTAGTACAGATAGTCGGCAAAACAATATACTTTATTAGTATTATTA
>NW_024681550.1:0-823 GCF_008729295.1 Plectropomus leopardus | reverse complement strand
TTTTTATATCTAATAAATGCAATTTCTTTTTTCATTTTAAGTTTTTGAGATTGTGCAGTAAAGAAATTTGGTGGTCTTTGCCCCTTGATGTCTGTGAATACATGTAGACTGAGAAGTCTCTTGATTTTCCTTTTCAGTTCAGCAAACAAGTGCCTTCTGAAAGTAGCAACTTACGCAGCTCAGCTGGAGCAGTACCCAAAAGCGATTGAAATCTATGAACAGGTGAGATAAAGCTCAACGGCAGCCTTTAAGTTAACAGATGCATTCAGGGGCTGTATTAACTAAACAGACATGACTTGTAATTTTTGATTTTTAGGTCGGAACCCACGCAATGGACAGTACGCTCCTGAAATACAGTGCCAAGGATCACTTCTTCAAGGCGGCGCTCTGCCACTTCTGTGTAGACACGCTGAATGCAAATGTAAGCTGTAACACTTGATTTTGTGTCCATGTACACCAAGTGCATCACAAGCCGCTATCTTAATATTCATCCTCTTGTCACTCAGCTTGCTGTGAGGAAGTATGAGGAAATGTTTCCAGCCTTTTCAGACTCCCGAGAATGCAAGCTGTTGAAGGTAGGCTGTGGTGTTATTTTGGATCTAAAATCAACAAATGAACAAAAACATAGAATAATCCACTAAATGTCGACAGTCGAAGTGAAGCTTAGTACGGTTAAAGATACCGTTTGTAAGTGTTATAAAAATAACTTTTTGTCTTATGTGCTGAAAAAGTCACTACATTTACAAAAGTACATGCAAACGATAGCCTGTGGAAAAAAAAAGGTGAAACTGATAACATTAACGATGCTCAGTAAACTGCTGTC
>NW_024681549.1:0-734 GCF_008729295.1 Plectropomus leopardus | reverse complement strand
CAATGAGCTGCTTCCATATGTATTTCTGTGGCACTGGTGTGAATCTTCTTTGTTTTGAGCAAAAAAAATCATTTCTGTTATATTTTACGAGGAAATGCTAACATGGAAGCTTTATCTGCTTAATTTTAAGCAATTATTCTGAACATAATGGCATTTTAATAGAGCGTAGAACTAACTGATAATGTAAAAGTGGTTGTATTTAGATCTTAATGATGCTTTTCATGCACTGATGGACCTTTTCACAGCAGACATTTTGACATGTCAAAAAGCACAGGTGAATTAGCGATGGCTGAGTTCCATAAAGTGTCCCAGGAGCATATTTCAGTTAAGCCAGCATGCACAATGACAGGGCCTTCCCTTAATTGAATGCAGTCATCATTGATGTTATTAAATAGACATACACATGTACTTTTACAGCTATGACATATTAAAATTCCTGCTGTGGAGAAAAGTTATCTTTGACTTTAGTTTTTGGCTTTTTTATTGCTCTTCAAACAAAACGCATGCCGACACATTTGGTGTAAATGTTTTATTATAGTTTTCCAAGTAAATAAATAATTTGTGCATTCTTCTTCGACCCTTTGAAACTTGGATTGACATAACTTTTCTCCTGCTGCTTTCAGATACCTTTTACAACTATTTGAACTTTGAACCCTGAGCAAATTGGTTGGATTTCCTTCAATAACCTGAAAAAAGGCAATGGGCAACTGAGTAAGAAATGTTCCACAAATTGC
>NW_024681548.1:0-671 GCF_008729295.1 Plectropomus leopardus | reverse complement strand
AGGTATCCAGTTTGTTCCAGGATGGCGCTACCGTTATGAAAAAAAAAACGAGCACAGGCTGGCACGGATTGTTAGGATTAGGGAAAAAAGGCACCTGTAAAGGTGTCAAGAAAAAAAAATCTGTGCATCATGTGGATTAGTAGCTTTTGGTGCCAGGATTTTATGCCAAAAGCAAGGCGAAGGCAATGGTATATGATGACTTTCATTTAACAGTTTTGTGACCTGTTTGAAGCATAGATACTATCTGTGTACATCTTAGTGGGCAGAAATGATATGGAGCACCTCAAGGATCCATTTGGGGGCCTCTTCTGATCAAGCTCCTACAAGCTCAAATTAAAGAAACAAACACGTATTTCAATACATATTTCACCAACTGGATGACTGATTGTGACAATCAGTGTATTTCTTTGTAAACTTTCGCTATTTTAAATGCTGGTTTGATCAGCACTTATATGCATCAAATGAATCAAATATCCTCCAGTTAAACAAAGATAAAAGTGAACTAACTGTATATAGGTGAATGGTTAAAAGTCAGTGCTCACATTGAGGTCACAACCAAGCCAGACATCTTGGGGTAGACCTAAGACTTAAATTTGACATTAACCTAAAGATCATTACAGAATAAGCCTCCCCAAACCAAATTTACATAAAAACTGCACGAACATTTAGAA
>NW_024681547.1:0-522 GCF_008729295.1 Plectropomus leopardus | reverse complement strand
GGTTGTTGGTTTTTTTTTTACCCTTCCTTATGTTACAAATATTTTTCTCCTCACTTGGGGAAATTGCATGAAGTGTTCGTCCCACGTGATGTGTTCAAGGACCATCAAGAAATGTGAAAATCCAATATTCATTCCATGCAAACAGTAACTGAACATCATACAATCAAAAAAAGGATCCAACAAAGACTAAGCCAGCGCTTAACGACAAACTACACTGACGAGGGGATGAAGCGCAGGTGGAGGAGGAGAGTGGAGAAGCTCAGGTGAGGGGAATAAGGTGATGAGGCAGAAGAGCAGGCACGGAGCTGATTGGCTGAGAGACGCTGAGCAGCAGAGACTAACGAGGCTGATGCAGGGCAGGCGTGTAGATGGTTAACGAGGGAAAGGCAGCACAGGAACACAGAAGGAGAAAAACACAATGAACTGAAACCCCAGTACCAAGAAAACACAATCTTATTCATTATAAATCGACCACGTGAAAACAAAGAAAGACTTAATAAAGAGGGGAACTTAAATGATAGA
>NW_024681546.1:0-523 GCF_008729295.1 Plectropomus leopardus | reverse complement strand
AATCTGCACAAAAGTGAACTTTTATGTGTCTGATTTGGCAAGGCATCTGTGGGACTGGATTTAGTCAGAAATCATCATTTCACATGCACATAAGGATTCACACAGAGAAGAAGCTGTATTTGTGCATCATGTGCAGGAGAAGATTCAGTCAGGTTACACAAAACAGATAACACAATTCATACAGGAGAGAAACTGTACATGAGCGAAGCATGCGGAAAAGCTTTCGAGCTTAGTAGTGATCTGCCCGTCCACGTGAGAATCTGATGTCATTATCTTAATATGAAGTTTTGCTTTTTATGATTGTATTATTTATATTAAATCCATGAGACTTGAGAAAACTGGCATGATTTGTTTTTTAAAATATAGGTAAAAGGCAATGAGCAGCTTAAGAAGAAATTACACAAAAACTAGCAAAAAAGTGTAAAAAGTACAGGATGATTAAAAAAAAAATAAATAAATAAAACCAAAGAAAAATAAGGTAGAAGAAAAAAAAACCAGAACAAACAAAAAAAACAAGGCAATG
>NW_024681545.1:0-590 GCF_008729295.1 Plectropomus leopardus | reverse complement strand
AATTGGTGACAAAATAAAAGAGAACACTGTTAAAAAATATCAAACACGGGAGATTACTTTTCATACCATTACTGCATAGTATTGGCAAATATAAAACTGTAAACTAAGCATGTCCAAACTTAGTCCGGGGCAAATAGTGGCGGCCCACAGACAGACTGTAAACAGGCCGTGGCCTTTTTATTAAAATATACTACGTGTTCCGCCACACAATGATGGTTATTCAAGCAAGACTTTGCATTTTCTCTCTTTCATTTTTCATTTTTGCTTTTGGCAGGACAATCATACAGTTTTCAGACATGCAACAAATAGGTGCTATGCAGGCAAACAAGCAAACAAATGAAGAAAGAAGCAAAACAGTGTTGGCCATCACTTTCCGGAGATGTGGATAGTTGTATTCAATGGAAGATGAAACTGTTGTGTTTATCAAATTTGAAGGTGATTCTTATCAGTAACATATATAACATAAGAAGCAGCTGCCCCCAAATTTTACCACATAATCTAATTTGGCCCCCATTCCAAAAAGTTTGGACTGCCCTGCTGAAAACAAAATGAATCAAGGTGCTTTAACCTCCGCTTCATCCCTAGATGGC
>NW_024681544.1:0-940 GCF_008729295.1 Plectropomus leopardus | reverse complement strand
AATTCTGTAACCTACATGTTATAACAGTTATCGTTGCTCATCTATTATGAAATCTCCGTTTTCTGAGTCATATCCGAGGCTATTTGAGCTTCCTTATTCGTCGAGCGTACTCCTGAAATCCGACAGTACTTGAAGGCAGCATGACAAACAGCGGTGTAGCTTACTTCCTACTTTGTGTTACTGTAAATTAACAGTTTCTCTAGTGTGCTGTGGTTTCGTTGTTCAGAGCCGTCTGTTGTAGAGCATTGTTTGCTTACCTTTGACAAAAACAGGCAGATGTCAAACAATGTCATGATGATAAAAAATATTGACATAACTTCCCACTGTGTTAGGCAGCTTTTTAAAGGTAGAAGGTAGACTTATTGGTCATTTTTTAAACCAATTTTCTTTTTTTGTCCTTGATCCTGCTACACCTTTGGAGTAGGATGAGTTGATTAAAATCAGCAGCTACTTTGAATAATCCACCCAGTTCCTTGGGCATGTTGCTACTGGTGGCATCATTTGATTCCTGCAGTGCATTTTTTTGAGTCTTGTGTCCAAATGGCTTCAGCAATGTCATTTGGGTATTATAACTGATTTAGTTTGCATAATCTTACAGGCAGTGCTTACACAAATAGGAGTGTTTGTGATACCACAAGAGATTAAAAATAGGTTATAGGTAGGGTGACTTTTTTATGGGAAGTGACGACAAAACAGTAAGATCAATAGATTCCTTTTTGGTTATTATATGTTTAGAAGGGAAATTGTTGAAATTAGAGCAGTAATTGGTGTCACCTCAGCTTTCAGTGATCAGTCCGACTCTCTTTCATTGAGTATTTAACCACTGGAGGGCGCCATCCACTAATAGTATATACTACAGTACAGTGTGAGGTGTGGTATAGTGTTGGAAAAGAGTGTAAAATAACAGTATTTCTCTGCAAACCCCTGACAATGTATTTAA
>NW_024681543.1:0-613 GCF_008729295.1 Plectropomus leopardus | reverse complement strand
CGGCATATTCAGAAAAGGAGTACCTTGCTTACTCACAAGCCTTCGCCTGAGCGCCACTGTATTGTCCACCATGGGGAACAAGAGGGTCAGCTCGATGTGACTCAAGTCGCTGAGAAGAGGTTTCTGATTGTTCTAAGCTTCTGCACCAAACAGCAGTTCCAAATATCCGGCCTACTTGGAGTCTCAGGGGGATGTCCATGAAAGGGTACTGACCACTGGTCTCTATAGTTCTTCTGCAAGACTTCAATGCTCAATGAAACCAGGAGGGGCGTGATTGGAAGGAATGCCAACCTGGTCTGAGCCCAAATAGTTTTATGATATTGGACTTCTGTTCTAGTCATGGATTGGATATGACAAACACCATGTTGGAGCATATAGGGGTTCATGTGTCTGCTTGGTACCAGAACACCCTGGGCTGAAGATTGATTAACTTTGTGGTCGTATCATCTGATCTGAAGCCGTATGTCTTGGACACGAAGAGAAGGAGCAGAGAGGAGCAGAGCATGCGGAGAGAGCTCGGAGTAGAGCCACTGCAAAAGGGGCCATTTGAGGTGGCTCAGGTATTGGATCAGGATACCTCCTGTGGGCGCCTCCTGTTAGAGATTTTTTGGCA
>NW_024681542.1:0-471 GCF_008729295.1 Plectropomus leopardus | reverse complement strand
ACACCAACTACAACCACATCCACTACTACAACTGAAACACCAACTACAACCACTACCACTGAAACACCAACCACAACTACACCCACCACTACAACTGAAACACCAACAACAACCACATCCACTACTACAACTGAAACACCAACCACAACCACATCCACTACTACAACTGAAACACCAACTACAACTACACCCACTACTACAACTGAAACACCAACTACAACCACTACCACAACTGAAACACCAACTACAACCACCACAACTGAAACACTAACCACAACTACACTTACAACAACAACTAAAACACCAATCACAACCATGACCACAACTGAAACACCAACAACTACAACCACTACAATTGAAACACCAACCACAACTACACCTACAACGACACCCACTACTACAACTGAAACACTGACCACAACTCCAACAGCTGGATCCACTACACCTTGTACTCGAAGGTGTGAGTGGACA
>NW_024681541.1:0-339 GCF_008729295.1 Plectropomus leopardus | reverse complement strand
GGACACAGGCTGGATCACAGTCACATCACACTGCATACAGTCTGTGGGAGAAATCCACAGCCCCCCCCCCACAGCATCCATCTCATTTAACATGGAAAAACTAGCCCTGACAAAAGCCGCCGTTTCTCTGTCCTGGAGAACGGAGCCCGAAGAGGAGAGGAGGAGGGAGGAGAGAGAGGAGATGAGGAGAGAGAGAAGGACAGAGAGGAGGAGAGAGGAGAGAGAGGAGAGGAGGAGAGAGGAGACGAGGAGAGAGAGGACAGAGAGGAGGAGAGAGGAGGAGAGAGGAGGAGAGAGAGGAGGACAGAGAGGAGGAGAGGAGAGGAGGAGAGAGGAGAC
>NW_024681540.1:0-2367 GCF_008729295.1 Plectropomus leopardus | reverse complement strand
GACAGTATGAGCTATGAACATGATGCTCTTCAAACACCATTTAGAATTAAGTAGGGCTGCCCCGACACAAACATGCAGGCGCACACACACTAAGTGTGTCCAGCTTGAAAGAGCTCCTGTGTGTCGCTGAATGTGTGTATCAGTGACTGAAAGACGTCTTCTCCATTTATCTGTTCGCTACAGTGGATTCATGTTAATGTGTATTTAAAGTTGTGGAAAAAATAGGGGGGCGGGGAGGTTAATAAAAAAGTCTAATCTACGGCTGTCTTCAACTAAGGATTTTTATAGTCGAATCTGATTCGACAGATTTTGCCCATAGTTGACTGATCGACGAAGAATGCTGCATGCACGACTGTCTCGTCTTTCGTGGCTGTAGCAATGATGAGTATGAGTGTGTGCTGTGAATTAACGAGTGTGTATGGAGAATGAAAACGTTAAAGGTTTGTTTTTTTTCAACCTGGGTTCTATGTTTACATATTTAGATGTGTGAATGATTCCTACTTATAGCGGGTCTTAAAATCAATCCAGTGGCTCTCCTCCGCCAGGAACCGCGACATAATCCTGTAGGGCAAATGCATCTGGCAAAGTTACGTCCACTAAAAGTGTCTGTTTTTGTCACTGACATGCTCATGTTGTTATGCTAAGAGTTGGAAACAAAAGTGACCGATAGTAACCTTTACTTGACCCGGAAACAGTCTCATTCACAGTAAAGTGAGCAACTACTGCGTTGTATAGGGACGTGGAGGTTGCTAGGAGAGAGTTTGGGAGAGGAGATCGTTGTTTACTGAGAGGAACTGCAGAGGATTTATTCACTGACATGCTAATATTGTTATGCAAAGAGTTGGAAACAACAGTGACCTGTAGTAACCTGTCCTTGACCCGGAAACAGTCTTGGTCACGGTAAAGTCTCGGTCTGAAAACATCGCGCAACAACCTGCATTGTATAGGGACGCGGAGGTTGCTAGGAGAGAGTTTGGGAGAGGAGATTGTTGTTTACTGAGAGGAACTGCAGAGGATTTATTTCCAAATTCATAGCAGAATATTTGCCCAATGTCACCGACATGGATGAGCAGTTTGAGTATGAAGACTGTCCGCATCTTTGAGCCAGAATATACGGATGAAGAGCGAGACAGAGAGAGGAGCAACAGGCGGGTGAAGCAGCTGCTGCTCGGCTAAGAAGCTCTGACATCGGGTGGTGTTGGTGCTGCGACCCCATGCTGACGGAGGAGGAAAGCCTTTACTGTAACGAGAGGGATTTGTATATGCCTGGTACCGGTGGTGATGTTTCCGGGGACGACACAGAAAGTTCCCCACACTGTGTCACTGCGTCAGAGGATTTCGCCTCTTTCATCAACCGGACTGTGCCATTTTATCATGAACCCAAAATAAACTGGAGGAGGCGACCAAGACCACAGGGACCAAACGGACAACTATCTTGGGTGAGTATTGTAAATACACACAGAAACGCAACTTGTTTACTCAGTAGTGTATGCGTTGTTTGTTCATACTTCTCATATGTATAACATATGAGACATACATCTTTATTGCACACTCAATGATCCGCACGGCGAACTGCTTGAACAGGAGTGTTAGCATCTAGCTAACTGTAGCTGAACGCTGAGTGAAGTGCGCCACGACATGTTGTTGGCACAAGCAGGGAATGCACAAACACGTGCTGTTGCTCTGTGATATATTCTAGATTATACACAAACATTAATGATCGTCTCAAAACAACGATCTCCTCTCTCAAACTCTCTGTAGCAACCTCCATATCCCTAAACAACGCAGTAGTCACGCGAGGTTTTAGACCGAAACTGTACCTTGACCTTGTTTCCGGGTCAAGTAGAGGTTACTATCAGTAACATAACATAGCATAACAATGTTAGCATGTCAATGACAAAAACAGATACTTTTAGTGGACGTAACTTTGCGGGATGCACTTGCCCCGTATGATTACGTTAAAACTGCTGTTTCTGTGTCACGGCTCCCGGCAGAGGAGAGCTGCTCGATTGATTTTAAGACTCGCGATAAATACGAATCATTCACACATCCAAATACAGGTATGTAAACACAGAGCCCAGGTTGAAAAAAACCAGAGTTACTCTTTAAGTTTCATTGTGGTGTGGCCATGATACGGCATCAGTGCTGGTATAGATGGCTCAGGGGCCGAGCACCATGGACAGCACTATTTTGTGTGTGTGTGTGTGTGTGTAGGTGCTGTCTTCATCACTTGTGTCATAGTCAGACATTTTTATGTTAACTGATGTTATCTGAGCAGTAAACACCGTCAAGCAGGTGATGGAAACGTGCACAGCTGTTGACAGGCTGCTGCATACAGTGAGAGAGAAAATAACGCCAAGTGATTGT
>NW_024681539.1:0-559 GCF_008729295.1 Plectropomus leopardus | reverse complement strand
ATCCATGCTATGTTAGGACCTTTTTCTTTGTTTTATTCATTCATCCATCCTTTTAGTATACATTTTCCTGAAGAATACAAAATGTTTCATGTGATAAAATCTTCAAAAGTATCCTATTATATATTCACTGTACGGCTTAAGCTGCAGGGACACAGTGTGAGTACTGGTCTGGTGGTGTGCTGGGAAGTGAGCCCTCTATGGGTAGCATGATGCAGTTGCAACAGACCTTCCGGGGACCGGAGTTTGCCCACAGCTTGATAGATGTGGAGGGACCCTTTGCAAATGTGAGCAGAGGTAAGTGAACCTCAGCAGGTCTTCAGAAAGAAGGAACACATGATCATACTGACTGTAGACAATGCAGAAGTTGCCAAACATGCCCATGGTCATACTACTCTGATGCTAGAAAAATAATACTTTCCTACATACTTTTTAGCCCTTTGAAAACCTGGATTGACATCACTTTTTTGTGTTGCCTTCAGATGCCTTTCACAAGCATTTAAACCTTTGAAACCTTTTTTTTTCATTAATATTTTATTGAATTTTTATTATACAGACAATG
>NW_024681538.1:0-321 GCF_008729295.1 Plectropomus leopardus | reverse complement strand
TTTCTTGTGTTTTAGGATGGTTGAAGGATTTAAGGTAGTTTATAGAACTTAGGACATTTCTCAGATTTTTGGATGTTTTTAGGATTTTGAGACATTTCTCGGATTTAAGGACATTTCTAAGACATTGGAGGCTTAGCTAGGACCTCTGGCGGGGCTGCATGGGACCCTCCACTGGCTCTGCCTAATAAAAAAGCTCTATTTTGATGCTGTTTTATGCACTCTGGCACCTTTTGTATATTAAAAGAAAATAAAAAATAATTTCCAGTGTGAATGGCTTTATTTTTATTGTGAATACGAAAATGGTTGAGGACCCGATTTGGC
>NW_024681537.1:0-821 GCF_008729295.1 Plectropomus leopardus | reverse complement strand
TACTGAGGTGCTCCAACCACGATGTCCTGCCAACTGACAAACAATTCATTGTTCATGAGTATGCAGTAAGAGCGGCAGCAATTTTCAAAAAAGTTACAGATTCTTTGCATCATCATGTGTCACTCACCCATCCCTATTGAGATCCACCACAGCCAGATCATAGCCAAAAGACGAGGCGAGCCCTTCCCCTTCCAGGGTGTACTCCTCAACCAAGATGCTGCTTGTGTCTCCGCCTTTCTTCAGCAGAACCACTGCTCCGCTGTGGTTTGCTCTGGGAGCTCCCGCCACAATCGTAAGCTGGCCCTTCTTGGTCAGACTCTTTCCCGAGTCCAGAGAGAAGCCTTGCAGACAGAGACAAAAGAGTGTAAGGTACTCTAATGTGTTACGATGGAACGATTGAAGTGATGGTGTAAGACTGGTGATGAATAGATGAAGAGAGCGAGTCACATTTTACCCAGGTAGCTGTTGGGAGGAGCGGGCACTAGGTCAGGGTTCTTATCGTTCTCATCTCCTACCTCAAAAGGACCATCGTCATAGATACCCATCTCCAGGAAGGTTTCGTTCTTTTGTTCTAAGCGTACCACACCTGAGGAGAGGAGAGGAAAATATGAGAATTAATGCAATAAAAGACGATGAAAATAATATAAGAAGATGACATTACATCAGTGGGGATAAAACAAAGATCAGATGATAAAAACATATAAATAGATATAGATAGAATAGATAGATGAACAAGTAAATACATTAAAATATGAAAAAATGGTATGGACAGGACATCGTCATAGATACCCATCTCCAGGGAGGTTTCGTTCGTTTGTTCT
>NW_024681536.1:0-490 GCF_008729295.1 Plectropomus leopardus | reverse complement strand
ACCCTGTCTCTCCATTGTGTTATGCTTGGGGGCAGTGGTTTCAACCATGACGCTGTTATGGTCTTTTTTGCTACCAGTAGCAGGACTCTTAGCAAATATTTAGATCTCTTGTCTGTCATAGTATCAGGAATTATACCCAAAATATACAATGATGGTTCCATAGGGAAATTAATACCCATAATCTGTTTAATTTCCTTCTGAATATTTTCCCAGAAGTTTTGTATTTTGGGGCAATCCCAAAATATATGGGTGTAATCCCCCACAGCTCCACACTCCCTCCAGCATTTATCAGTTGTATTGCTGTATTTTGATGTAATAAACGGAGTGCTAAAGTAGCGCATTTTCACCTTCCAGTCGAATTCGCTCCATGTTGGGCTGTTCGTTAATTTGTGTCCTTCTATAAATGTTTCCTCCCACTCTTCTTCTGATATTATGATGTTAGCTTCCAGCTCCCATTTTTCTTTTATATCAAAGTTGTTATCATTTGATT
>NW_024681535.1:0-484 GCF_008729295.1 Plectropomus leopardus | reverse complement strand
AATGTGTGCACATGTTCGACTGAATGCTCTCTGATGTCTCTTGGTTGTGGTGATTTGTAATTGCGGAAAAATCTGCTTTATTGACTGTTTAATAGGTCAAGGTCAAATATATTCATATAGCACATTTAAAAACAACGAGGTTGTTGAAAGTGCTGCACAAAAGTACCGGACAAAATAAACAGTCAATAAAAATACATAAAATGCACAAGAAAAACAAACATACCAGAACATTAATCAAATACAAGTATGAGGGATGCACGGAGTCTGGGACGATATAATAAGAAATAGTAAATTACGCCACAGTTTTGGTGATGCCATCGCAAAAGCTCGGTCATGTTTCTGTGTTTAGACGAGATTTTGGAACAATGAGAAGCAGCTCATTTGATCAGTGATCTGGCTGGTGTGTTGACACTGATGAGCTCGACGAGACACTGAGGGGACATACCATTAAGTATTTTAAAAACAAACAATAAAAATCTTAACA
>NW_024681534.1:0-208 GCF_008729295.1 Plectropomus leopardus | reverse complement strand
CCCTGGATGGTCATCTTCTGGGAACCGTGACCCATCAGACTACTCCCATCTCCATGCTCCTGTCCGGCACCCATCTTGAGACCATCCAATTCCACGTCCTGAGGTCCCCAGAACTCCCTTTGATCCTCGGATACCCCTGGCTGCGTCGACACAATCCCCACATTGACTGGTCCACCGGTTCGATCGTGGCATGGAGTCCGTCTTGCCA
>NW_024681533.1:0-685 GCF_008729295.1 Plectropomus leopardus | reverse complement strand
ATAGCTTGGGAAATATTATAATATATAATATAATCGCCATAATTTCATATTGAAAGTTCTGTACGTATTTATTTATTTTTCAAAGTAATTTCCTTGTTTGTTTGTTTTTTTAAAATTTCCTCTCTATTTTTTTCTGCTAATTTTCTGTCATTTCTCCTCGAGTTATTCATTGCTGTCTTCCCATGACTATAAAAAAATAATTCAGGTTTCAAATGGTTATTTTCTCAATTGAAACCGAACAGTGGCTGAAAAAATAAAATAAAATAAAAAGAAGAAAAAAAGTTCATACCTAATGTAAACAAGCAGGTATGTCACTTCCGGTTGTCATAATTTCAAACTGGCCCGCGCACTACGGCGGTTACGATAATTACAAACTGCCAAAAAACCGTAACAAGAGGGCGAAGTAAACGGATTATTTCTATGTTTCAGCTGAAAATAAGACGTTTTGGATTCTGAAAACTGCTTCAAAAAGTGGTAAGTGTCGTCAAAAGACCCGCGGGGAGTTTATTTTTGTGTAAAACAAACGCTGTGACCTGAACTGTTAATCCGTTAAAAACGAAGCTACTTTTTAGACGTAAAGTCGAGCTAACAGCTAACATTAGCCTTTTAATAAGGAGTACAGGCTTTCACCTGTCAGCAGGTGTTTCGACATTAGCTAACCAGCAGTTTGAGGGATAGTTAGCCT
>NW_024681532.1:0-387 GCF_008729295.1 Plectropomus leopardus | reverse complement strand
ATCTGTAGCTGGAAGCTTGCAGTTGGCATCAAAATTCAAAGTGGAAAGTTTGAAGATGAAACAGTTAGAGAGAGGGAGAGAACATGTTTATCAACATGGTCTGAAATTAAGATCTCAGTTTGATTATCTTTTAGTCTGTCTGTAGGATCCTGCATGAATTGTTATACTTCCTCAAAAGATAAGAGGAAGTACTAAAACCAACTAGACTCTGTTTAGTTACTAACATGTAACCCAGCCTGTGCTGCACAGCTGACCCGTCAGAAAATCGTTGGCATCAATGGCAGAAATCCATAACAGTGTTGAATATGACAAACCTGTTGACTCAAGAGGACCCTTAAGTAATCAGACAGGTAAGAATATTTATTATCATTGTTATTATTGCTGTTG
>NW_024681531.1:0-726 GCF_008729295.1 Plectropomus leopardus | reverse complement strand
CGTGCATTTGAAAATACACACCGAATGGAAAACGTCACATTGAGAGCAATAACTGAGTCGATGTGTTGGGCTTCACTGTCACGGCTCAGTGAGTGTGTGAGTGTGTGTGTGTGTGTGAGTGTGTGTGTGTTAGCGTTACACACAGCAGACATGCAGCAGAGCTGAACACATCCTACCAGATCCCTCTGGCGTCTGGCCAGTCTCGGGCCATAAAGGCACATGTCAACAACGGAGAGACGGGCTTGTCAAACAAGAAGTGGTCCTAAAGGTGGGAGGAGTGAGGGAGGTAAAAACACAGGAGGGAGGACGTTAAAGAGGATAACTTCTGTAATTCAGGGGATTAAGAAGTGAAAAGCAGTGATACTCAACTTACGGCCTGCGGGCCAAATCTGGCCCCTGATAAGGTGCCTTGTGGCCCCCCGCTCATTTTCTTATTCACAATAGAAATAAAGGGATTTACTCTGGAAATAGTTTTTGTACTTCTAGTCTCCATAAGGTGCCAGAGTGCACAAAACAGCATCAAAATAGAGCTTGTTTATCCAAAAAAGTGCCAGTGGAGGATCCCCCACACCCCCGACAGAGGTCCTAGCTAAGACCCTAACATCACCTAAAATCTGAGAAACGTCTGCTAAAATCAGAGAAATGTCTTAAAACCCCAAAGATCCTAAAATCTAAGAAATGTCCTAAAATCCAAGAAACATCCAAAAATCCTAGAAATGTCCTTAA
>NW_024681530.1:0-411 GCF_008729295.1 Plectropomus leopardus | reverse complement strand
CTCAAAGTAAAACACTTCTTTATTCTCAAGTTTAATGCACAACTTTTTGAATACATGAAGGAAACGTTAAAAGCATCAACATATATTAACTGTGGTTTTTTTTATGCAGTATTTGCTCATTTTTTGTGAAGTCAGATTTTTATGATCGATGCCCTCTTGGCAGTAAGAAATGATCACAATAAAACTTAAAAAGGTAAATAAATCCCTTCAGTTAGTTACTCGGTGGAGTATAGCTGTTCCACATTACAGCAGTTCATTCCATATTTTGACCTGATGACGGTGCTGCTGGGAAAATATCCCCACAGTTACGTCTCCTGAGGGACAAATGATTATCTGAAACAAATTTCATGGCAGTCCATGAATAAGTGTTGAGGAAATTTACTCTAAACCACAAACATGAACTTCCTGGTG
>NW_024681529.1:0-1899 GCF_008729295.1 Plectropomus leopardus | reverse complement strand
TTCGAATCTGGTGGTCGAAGGTCAAGGTCACGGTGACCTCATACAATGTTTTTGGTTATAATTCGAAAAAAAACTCAAAAGTCACCTTGAAACTGCTGATTCTAAAGACCGTCTGTGTGTGAAGCATCCATGTTTTCACAGATGTGGATGTAAACTGTCAGTGAACTTGACTGTGCTGAGGCACACCACTGCATGGTGGTATATCTGCTTATATAATAAGATGTATTATTCTTGTGTGTTTTTGTTTTGGATATTTGACACTGCTTATGACACGACCGGTTAAATTCTGCTGGGTTATTACTTAACTTTTCTGTCTTTTCTGTATCGCTTACAGGATAATAGAGGTGAACAACAACAGTCCTCCTCTGACCTTTAAGCGCTTTCAGACCATTGTGAGCAGACTGGAGTTGCCCCGGAGACCTCTGCCAACCATCACCAAGCAGCAGATGGACAAATGTCGCACTAAAATAGCCGACAACCACGACCAGCTATACAGTATACCTTCACTGGAAGAACTGGGTACACATGATTGTTTTTAATACATCTGTAGAGGGAAAACTAAAAGACAGATGTGATTAGATTTATTAATTACTTTTAGTACCTCAGTTAATAGTCACAATAAAATACCACATTTCTAAGTGGAGTTTAGCATAATATTTCTTCCATGCAGTAGTAAACAGTTTGCACTTTGCAAAAGTTTGGTTCACTGCATAAAAGCTGCTCTATATTTGACCTTTTCTCTGTGTTAATATGTGTTCAGGTTTCAAGACAGAAGGTTTACCTCCAGCTGTGTGGCATGGAGGAGAGTCAGAGGCCTTGGACCGCCTCAACAAACATCTGGACAAAAAGGTAAACCACTTAAAGCTTTGTTTTTTTGTTGTTTTTTAAGTTACTGTGGCAACCGGTCACATGCCTCTTCAACACTGTGACCTTCTGTTTGAGTTTGTTGGCAAGCTTGTGAAAATAAAAAGTCAATTTGCGAACAAAAAGAAAACCTTGACCTTGATTACCTTCCCCCAAGTAGAACACAGTAAATTAAGGATAATTAACATTTCTACAGCATTAAGTCTGAGACAGCGGCATTATACAGGGTTTGTACAGTCATGAAAAAAAATACTTAAATATTAGTTCAAGAAAAAAAGAAGCAATTTCCAGGTCTGGAAAATATTAAAAAAACTTAGATATGCTTTGAAAGTTTTGAATTGTATTTTTTACAAACCTGTATAATAACAAATGATGTGTTTAAGAACTGTTGGAAATTTGAAGATCCAATCATAATCTCTGTTTTTACAGTTTCTAACTGTTTTATGGTAATAAAAATAACTAAAAATTGAGTATTGACTGTTGTTTCAGAGACAATCTTTAAAATTTGCCTTAAAATCAATTTATTGGTAAAGATGTGTGAACCCTGATTATAAGTGGAAAAAGGATTACATTTTTTAATCACAGCATGAACTGGTTGTGTTTGTCTGCGCAGGTGTGGGTGGCCAACTTTGAGCACCCTCGTGTCAACACGTGCTCCCTGTACGCCAGTCCCACTGGCCTCAGCCCCTACCTGCGCTTTGGCTGCCTCTCCTGCAGGGTGTTGTACTACAACCTCCGAGAGCTCTACATGAAGGTACCGTGGATCCCCGTCACTCTACCAGAGAGATTACTTCGGGTTACACACACGAGAGTCAGGTCGATTTCCAGTTTTCTGGTCTGGTGAACGAGCTTAAACCGGTTTTATTTATAACCTGCATTTGTTTTTGTGAATGAATGTTTTTATTTTAGTGTCATGCCACCTAGTGACCCATCCCGCATGGGATTATATGACACCTTTGCAACAAGATGCACAATAGTCCAAAGTACATGTTTCATTACATGAAGATAGTTTCTGGTATTACGAGCAAAAAAAAA
>NW_024681528.1:0-278 GCF_008729295.1 Plectropomus leopardus | reverse complement strand
TTTTACCTCCCCAGATGTTTTGTTTATGTAGCTAATACTGTTGGATTCTCCTTCAGTTTCGATGTTCGTATTTTATTGATACTGTTGTACAGTCTTTTTCCTGCTGCTGTTAATCCCATCATATACTGTTTCAAGACTCAAGACATTAAGCAGACTTTGATGAAGAAGCTGAAAACAACTAGGATTGGGATAGAGATAACACTTTCATTGTAATCCCTTTAAAAAAATAAAAAGACATTAAGATGCTATTGATGAAGAGGCTAAAGAAAACTAAAATT
>NW_024681527.1:0-240 GCF_008729295.1 Plectropomus leopardus | reverse complement strand
CGCTGCTGCCAAACCTCCACCTACAGCCTCTGCCAGCAATATGCAGCTCCCTCCACCTGCAGATTCTGCCACACCGCTGCTGCCAAACCTCCACCTACAGCCTCTGCCAGCAACTTGCAACCGCCTCCACCTGCAGATTCTTGCAGACTGCTACAACCAAACCTCCTCCAACAGCCTCTGCCAGCAATCTGCAACCGCCTCCACCTGCAGATTCTGGCAGACCGCTGCCACCAAACCTCC
>NW_024681526.1:0-351 GCF_008729295.1 Plectropomus leopardus | reverse complement strand
GTACAATGACAATACTTACTGAACTGCAGGCTACGACCTCCATCCATTGATGTCAACATCCATGAACAAAAATGCCGTCATCCATCTATGTTGCTGTAGCGGTGAGAGCAAAAGGAAGAAGTGACTTATTTAGGAATTAATATACACCAGACAGACAAATGGAAAAATGGAAAAAGACAATGGAATGAAGCCTCACTATTTAACTAGAAATGTTTTATGCAATTTATGCAATCAATGGGTCTTTGACGAAAAACACAGTTGAAAGTATTGACAATTATTTAATCAATGAGTTAGTGTTAAATTATCTGGACAGAAAAAGAACATTTCTTTAACACACTTACGAGTCTGAGG
>NW_024681525.1:0-739 GCF_008729295.1 Plectropomus leopardus | reverse complement strand
TTTTCACAGTTGATGTTTCTTATGTTCTAATGTCGTTCCATGCAAAACCATAAAGAACCACGTTCTGCGTCTCCATGGAAACGATCAGGTGACAGTAGACATGCTGCTGACAGTGAGTCACATGACTCCTGAGGAGCTGCTGTGATTGGCTGGCAGCTGGAGGTCACACGGCCTCTCCTGTCTGTCTTTTCCCAGCGTCCTTTGCTCCGTGGCGCCCGTCCTCACTCTGGGGCAGCACCAGGGGGCGGAGCCTCCAGCCTCCTCCCGGTGACATCATTGTGACAATGTTATGTCACAGCTGTGATGTCATCATGCAGCATGCAGCAGCAGAGGAGGATCATAGGACTTTTTTATAGGCTCCGCCCATGTGTCCCCTCCTGCCCCCTCCCGGCCGTTGCTATGGCGATACAGTCGATCCCGCCTCCTGACGCTACGACTTTGAGCCCTCCGTCTCCTTATTGGTCAGCGGGGCCAAGGCAGCGTCCACCAATGAGGTGGCAGGAAACAGTTTGAACCAGCCAATCACCATATTGGACAGGTCCAGATCATCCAATAGGATCTGAGCGGCACCCATGAAGGATTTATGGTCCATCCGCCCGTAGTCGCCCCACACGATGATCTGCACACGCACACACATACACACACACGTTTGTTTGTATGTTTGTGTATATGTGTCTATGTGTATATACATATGAAAAAAGTTGTGTGTGTGTGTATGTATGTATGTGTTTTTATGTAT
>NW_024681524.1:0-377 GCF_008729295.1 Plectropomus leopardus | reverse complement strand
ATTAGTTTACAATCACTGACCTCCTGTATGACTTAGAATGAGCCATTTATATCTATATAGGGAGCTGGTTCCTGTCCACAGAGATGACCAAGTAGCACCGCCGGGTTCAACAGTAGCCCAGAACGGACCAACTAAACACTGGCTGTGCTGGGCCCATTGTGTTTTCACATTGGCTACCATAGTTAATGCTCTGAAACTGGGATCAACATCACTTTTCTTGTGCTGCTTTCAGACGCCTTTCACAAGTATTTCAACCCTTGAACCCTGAGCAAAATGGTTTGATTTCTTATGGCAACATAGGAAATAATGATCAAATTGGCAATAAGCAAATTGACAAGAAATGTCCTGCAAATTGCAAGACATTTGTAGATTTAGAG
>NW_024681523.1:0-338 GCF_008729295.1 Plectropomus leopardus | reverse complement strand
TTATGGATTATAAATGCCACACTCAGCGATGAAAATCCCCAAATAAGATTTGATAGGATGATCAGGAAAGCTTTAAAGCTAAATCTCCTGCCAATATTAAGTAACATTGTAGCCATACGCATGCTGGTACAGAGAGTTACAGTCTTACAGCTACATGCTAATACACACACTTATCAACAGCCTCGTGACAGGCGAAAGCCTGTCATTAAAAAAGACCAACGTTCAATAAGAGTTTTATTTTTAAGTGTAATATTTAGTAGAAATGTGAAGGTAACTCGCCATAAAAGTAACAGCCATGACAGCGCCGTTCAACGGAAAGTCGTAAGGGACAAAGTTTG
>NW_024681522.1:0-243 GCF_008729295.1 Plectropomus leopardus | reverse complement strand
TCTGTCTCTCTCCCAGTAGGGGCGCAGACTCGCCCCTGGTGCTGCCCTGCCCCGCCACTGAATCAATTTAGACCCTATTAACTGTCACACACACACACACACACACACGCACGCACAGAGGTGCCATCCACTCTTACCCCAGTGTGCCAATGAGTCAATTTCAACCCAATTAACATGCAAAGCCTCTCAGTTTTTCTCTCTCTCTGTCTGTCTGCCTCAAACACACGCATGTGCACACACACA
>NW_024681521.1:0-246 GCF_008729295.1 Plectropomus leopardus | reverse complement strand
TGTGTGTTGATATTTTGGTGTAAATCCTTGTTCTCTCTGTACTGTGCATGATGATGTATATTGTGTGATAAACTATGTCATTGTTTGTCTTTGTCCTGATTCAAAGAAAAAGTGTAACATGTTCAGGATAATGCACTAAATTTTATTCCTGCATCTCATCTGCTCTTGGACCGCCTTTCGTGTCATTCTGCTGTAAGCGCGCAACTGTTTGCAAATGCCTGAATAAAAACTATCAGAAAGAAGTCT
>NW_024681520.1:0-286 GCF_008729295.1 Plectropomus leopardus | reverse complement strand
GCTAGTGCATGGAACAATCTTATTTCTACATTTTTAGCCATACTATACCCTTGCCTTTCGGCTTTTTTTTATATCATGGTGTTTTTTTTGTCCATTTCTGCAACATTCTATGCTATGGCGTGTATCTGCATGCTTTGTTATGCTGTTTTGAGGTGTTTTAGACTGTTTTTGGGACATGTCATATTTTGACATTTTTGCCTTACTATAGCCTTGCTTTTTTTCATCAGTTTTTCAACATGCATTATTTTGGGCTTTTCGTCCGTTTCTGCAACATTCTATGCTATAG
>NW_024681519.1:0-379 GCF_008729295.1 Plectropomus leopardus | reverse complement strand
TTTTTCACGAGAATAATTTGTATTTTATGTAAATTTGTGGGACTAAATGACCCCTCGTCTCCCTCCAGGTATCTGAAGTACTTAACGAAGAAGTACCTGAAGAAGAACAACCTCCGTGATTGGCTGCGAGTGGTGGCGTCCGACAAGGAGACGTACGAGCTGCGGTACTTCCAGATCAGTCAGGACGATGAGGAGTCGGAGGCAGACGAGTAAACAGCTGTCCGTGTGTCAGGAGAATAAATGTGGAAAACGACTTTTCTATCTTGTTTTTTAATTCATTTATTTTTAATTCTGCTGTTTTCTCAAAAATAACCTAAATGTGTGTCAAAAGTGTCGTTTACCGCTGCTGTTTTTAGTAACGTCTCTTTTTACACACATT
>NW_024681518.1:0-1048 GCF_008729295.1 Plectropomus leopardus | reverse complement strand
TTTCTGACCACCTAAAGTAGTGGTTTCCAACATAAGTGTTAGTTTTGAGAGATCAACATAGTCAATAACAGCAAAGCAAGATGCCAAAAACACACCAAGTGTCTCTAGAAAGCTGTGGCCTATGTGTGAGCGGTGACCACTTGACTCTGCAGCCAGACTAAAAGTGGGGATAGTTTAACTTTTAGCAGCGATATTGCGACAAGAAAATACCTGCAGTCAGTCAGTAAACAGAGGCCTGTGATTCCTGTGACCTATGTTTAAAAAAACAGTTCCTCCTTCCTGAAACACATGACCATGCCTCCTGGCTGCAGAAAAACGTTTTTGCAGCTAGCCGTACTTAGCTGCTGCTTTGCGTCAGCCATGCTAGCAGCTTTGTGAGGCTGTACTTGTGCACAGTGTTGCTTTAAGTTAAATACTAACATCAGCATGCTAAGATGCTCACAATGACAATGTAAATGCTCTTGATGTGTAGCAGGTAAAATGTTTACCCTGCTCATCATACTACTTTTGCATATTGGCGTGCAGTAAGCACACATTTGGATTTTGGTGTCTCCTTCAAGGACACTATGGCATATGAACAAAGGAGCTGTGGATAAAACTAGAGATTATTATGCCACCTGAGCGGCAACGTTTGTCAGTCCACTTCTTTGGTCCAGGGTGAAATATCTTAAGAACTATTTAAAGGATTTAAAAGATATTTTGTCAAGACATTCATGGCCTAGACATTTCCTCTAGCACCACCATGAGTTTGACATTTGTAGTTTTGGTGACATTCTGCAACAACCATTGACTGGGTTGTAATAAAATTGGGCACAAACATTCATGAAGCCAACAGGATCACTTGGAATCACCATGGATGTATAAAAGACACAGGATACAGCTCTGGAAGCAGGGCCCAGTTCATTCCTATGAAACTTGCTCAGTGGTGCACAGACCCAAAAAATGTTTGACTAGAGCAAGCACTGTACAGGCTCATGCTGGCTAATGTCCATGGTCCACTAATTTGAATGGGGTTAAAATGTTTAAATCATGTGTCTCTTCTGCCAGC
>NW_024681517.1:0-329 GCF_008729295.1 Plectropomus leopardus | reverse complement strand
TTTTTAAATTGATAATTCAATATTTTGTTGTGTTGGAGCGATTTCTGTTTTTTTTACTTTGCTTCCAGTTAGATTCTGCCTTCACATGCTCATTGGAAATATTGTATTTATGAGTTACGAGCACACGAACGGCCCTCCGAAGTCAAAATTACCTGTGGGAAATTTGGGAAATTTTGATGATACCAGAGTACAAAAATATAGATTTGGTTATTTTGTTCCTAGTTGCTCTCATTTACTTTTAGTAGTTGCACATTTTAGTATCTGCAGCTGTTAGCTGCAGCAGGAAGCAAACTTTGAACTAAAAGTATACTAACACTGACAAAAATGTT
>NW_024681516.1:0-226 GCF_008729295.1 Plectropomus leopardus | reverse complement strand
ACAGGAGGATACCTGGAGCATAACATGTAGACCCGAAAGTCTAATGATAAAGAGGCAATATGTGATGACTTGGAATGTGTTGTCAGTTCATGTGTGAATTTTAACCTAAAACTCATCATGGACTTCTGTTGCCTAAATCTGAGGAAACATGAAGTGTTTTACTGTTTATTTTGGGGGGGAAAAATGTATGAATGTAATGACCAGAAATGGTACATGTCCTGCGTAA
>NW_024681515.1:0-772 GCF_008729295.1 Plectropomus leopardus | reverse complement strand
TTCACACTGGGAATTGTTTTTAGTACACATAAGGTGACAGAGTCCATAAAACAGCATCAAAATTGATCAGAGAAACGTCCTAAATCCAGAAACATCCTAATATTCTCTGAATGTCTTAAAATCTTGCAAACATCCTAAAATCCTAAAAACGCATTTAAGCCCTAGAAACGTCCTTAAATCCTAGATACACATTTGGGGCAGCTGGGACTGGCCCCTGGCCTCTGGTCTTTTTGTAAAAGTGGTCAAAGGTTCAGTGTCCCTGCTGTCGTGCATTTGCATCGTTACGAGCTCGTCCTCTGTCGCCACAGACTTAAAAACCTTTAATGAAGCATAACTAAACTAACAGCTGGAAAGCAGCTTTTATATCTTCATTTTTATACAGAATAAGTCAGAACATGATCCAGCTTTTAAAAGCTGCTGCTGTCAGATGTGAGTGAGTGTCTGCTGACCCTCAGTGGAGCGAACATGTCAGTGCGCCAGAGACGGAACAAGTATGAAATGTTTGTCCCAGTGCAACGACTGTTGGAAATTTGAAAATCCAATCATCATTTCTGATTTGCAATTTATGGCTGTGATAAATAGTGTCATTTTGGCCATTTTGGTTTGGTTTGGAGTGCATGCTTAAAAAAAGGAGAGGTAAAAAACACTCTAAAACAAAAACAAAAAACCCCACCAAAATAAACCAAACAAACAATTAAAAAAACACCAAAATATTAAAAAGTTAAAGGTTTTTAAAAAAAATACCCCATTATGTATCTGCAATTTAATATAT
>NW_024681514.1:0-203 GCF_008729295.1 Plectropomus leopardus | reverse complement strand
CAATGTAACATTATGTCATCATAATGGATTAGACAATACAGGCTTATCTATATTTTTAAAAACATATGGCTGACAATGACTCCCAATATCCAGCAGATGGCAGTGTCTGTTAAAATTCGGTCTAGTGGCGTTACACTTCATAAACGTTTTTTGACATGCATCAGATATTTCACGTTAAACTGTACATGCAATGTAAATTTAAG
>NW_024681513.1:0-641 GCF_008729295.1 Plectropomus leopardus | reverse complement strand
GAGGGAGAGAGGGATGTTGCGCTTCTGCTTCAAGTGATCCCGAAGGGCTGCTCATCAAATACAAACGATCCTGCTTCTCCAAACTGACTATGTTGGTTGTGTAGATACAGTAAATTAAGGGTGAGAGCAGTATTTCAAGTATGTATAGAATTTTTCAAAAAAAGGGCTACAAAGTGCTTTACAGTTGCAGAAAGAAAAATAAATATTTAAATCAAAAGGTAATCTATGGTTTTTAAATAAGAAGGAAAATCAGTGAAATGACTGATTTAAAAATGTTTCTGAACGTCTTCCTGACCTAAATCATTTAATGATGGCATTCCTGCTGCTTATTGATTGAATGAGGTTCTGTACATTCAAAGTTACTCATCTCATAACAAAAAAAATCTTCATTATGACCCAGATCTGGAGGTTGAAATGAACCTGTAGTTCTATTCATCATTGTAGACTGTTTTTGTGTGAGTTGCTGAGTGTTCAAGATATTGGCTATAGAGATGTCTGCCTTCTCTCCAGTATAAACGAACCAGCTGGCACTCTACTTGTTTTGCTCAAAGTGCTGTTATGTCCACCACTCTGCAACTCACACCAAAACAATCTAGATGAAAAAATAAGAAAGGAAGGTCAGAGGAAAAATACGCAATTTT
>NW_024681512.1:0-389 GCF_008729295.1 Plectropomus leopardus | reverse complement strand
AACAGTTTGGATCCTGACTTGCTGAGGCGGAGTCTATTCCTGCAAAAGAGATTTGGAGGTCCTGGAAACAGGGAGAAGTTATGCTGCATTCATGTGCTCCTTGGAAATATCATATATACAAGTTACAAGCATATGAACGACCATCTAAAGTTGATATTACAAGTGGGAAATTGTTGCCAACTTGACGTCATAAATGCATAAATGCATAAACATAAACAACACATTATAAGTCAATGTTCGGTCAATGGTAAGACACGTTTTGTTAATTCACATTTTAAATATCCATTTTTGATCACATGTGAGGTGCATTATGGTATTAATGTTAACTGCTGTCCGTGTAGAGTGACCTACATTAAATATAAAAATACATACAAAATAAGATAATATAT
>NW_024681511.1:0-225 GCF_008729295.1 Plectropomus leopardus | reverse complement strand
TTGGTTTCAGATAAACTTCTTTCTGACCAACTAATGCATTGTAATTTTTTTCTTTCTATCGTACTCTACAAATAGTGTGTTATGAGACAGGACCTCTCGTAGGCGGCGAAAATACACTGATTAATTAACCCTCATTCACAACAGTGTATTGCCTGTGTCTCAGTGCAGCGCGATGCGGCAGTGTTTCTCAGTTGGGAGGAGCAGAGACCTTTCTACTGAGGACAG
>NW_024681510.1:0-279 GCF_008729295.1 Plectropomus leopardus | reverse complement strand
AATAATTTATGGCTGATACAGCGTTCATTTGAAATCAAGATGAAATGTGAGGAGCTTTCCCACATGCAGAGGTAACTCATTAAACAGTATGGCCGACTCACTGTGTACAATGTTCAGTATTTTGAGTTGTGCTTATGCATACGTAGTGTGCAAAAGTCTTATGCCACCTTAAACTGTTATTTTATCAATGTTCTAATGATCATACATATTTATTTCTCAGTAGACAGAGCATACAGGAAGTATGTACACAGTATTACAAATGGAAATGTTACAGAATAA
>NW_024681509.1:0-456 GCF_008729295.1 Plectropomus leopardus | reverse complement strand
TTGCTTCGGTCGTTACGCCGCACGGTAACAAGATGAGCGGAGCAAACGGTAAAACGAGTCCGTCCTCCGGTGTGATGGACTGGATCAGTTCAGCCTGTCGGTTCGCAACAGACAGAAACGACTTCAGAAGGTGAGCTAATGTGGAGAAATGTTCAGTAATGTGTTTGAACTGTGTGGTTGTTAGCCGTGTGGCTAACGTTAGCACTCTGCGCCGGGGACATTTGTCCTTGTCTCGTCCAATTTGTCTTTCCGGACTAAGGTTAGTCCACTTTGCCGCTATCGGGGCTGGATTATCAACCGGGCTCATCTGCCCCACAACTCTGGCGGACCCTAAAATCCCAGGCTCGCTGCAGGTCTTCTGATCAGGGACACTGGGGCGCTCTGCCTGAATGACTGAAGGCCGGACATGTTTCTGGGATTTTAGGACAAATCTTGTATTTCATCTTTACCTGTTTC
>NW_024681508.1:0-237 GCF_008729295.1 Plectropomus leopardus | reverse complement strand
TTTCCAATGGAAGGAAGATCTAGCTGATTTAAAAACTGTTCTACAGTGTATGTCTCCGCTCTGTCTGGTTGAGTGTACAAGGACTCATAATATGTCTCAAATGCTTTTTGAATGCCATCCAGTGTACAAGTTGTCTTATTGGTATTGGGAATTCTTATCTCATGAATAGTGTTTTCAGCTTGTTGTTTATGCAATCTCCAGGCTAAGAGCTTTGTTGCTTTTGAACCTGTCTCATAA
>NW_024681507.1:0-1950 GCF_008729295.1 Plectropomus leopardus | reverse complement strand
GCAGCAGGAAGCTCAGCTCAGAGTTGTTGGCCCTGACAATAGGAGTTTTCCTGTATCTGAAGAAAATGAAGGCCACAACAGCAGTGACGCATGTTCCAAATAAGGATGCAGCAATGAGCAGTGCTCCCATTATCTCTTCATAAGACAGAAACTCTGCCTCCTTCTTTACACAGGCATCTCTTCTCTCGTTTGACCAGAACTCAGGGTGACATTGCACACATGTGATAGAATCTGAAAAGTAATTTTAAGGCAGGTATTACACTTGCTTAGTATATTTGTCTTTGTTTTTGTCTTTATGTCACATCATGCATTCAAGACAGACATAACATGAAAAATTGAATATTCTGATAGTTGCATTGTGTCATTGTGAATAATTTAGATTTAATAAGTACAATATACACTGCAAAGAGGTGTTTATTGATTTGTGCTCATAATGTAATTTTATAATTCCAATTTTCAGTCTAGTTTCATATGCATTTAAGTTCACTCTCAATGCATTATCACTGTTTCAAAGACAACGAGAGAGAAAACTCAACACCTCAGCAGTGAGACCAATACCGCATGACTGGATAGCACTTGGATAAGGTGTAAAAATACAGTAGGCCTTATTGTTATATGTATGAACTATCCCTTTCATAACAATCTTTTAAATAGCCTTTCTTCAATATAAGTTCACTTTACCTGTAATGTTGCTTACTTCTCCCTCTGCACATCTTATACAATCGTAACAGCAGACAGGCTTTCCTTTCTGGAGAACCTTGCGAGTTCCTGGAGGACACTTCTTACTGCAAACAGACACAGGCACCTGCAAGGACAAAATGACTATGAAAACAATGTTTGGACTTTCAGTTTGATAAATGTTGTCTTTGAAAGGTTCCATTATTAATGTTGATGCATCTGAAACAATTATGACAGAAAAACAATAACTTGTTATGTATACCATTTTAACAATTAACATAGACAATCATTATTATCACATGACAGCTTACCTGTTGTGAGTTCTGTACCCAGTTTAAAGACTTGTTTTGCAGATTCAGCTGTTTTTCTGCAGGTAAGGATGCATCATGAAGACCAACTGTGACAAAGTCAGTGGTGTCATTTTCTGTTGGCTGCCAGTTTATTATTTCATACTTTGCTGCAGGGTCTCCATTTTCATTAAAGTAAACTTCATCACCTTCCTTTGTTTTGAATTGAATCTTTTTAATGTGTTGTAAAATCTACAAAAATATGCAAGAATGCAGATGATTATCTGACATCAAAGATTTATTGGCTCAACACCACAATAGACAAACTGCAACAATTAACTTTGTCGAAGTGTAAAATATTTCCTTTTTCTGTGAATCAACCTAAAAACAACTATATTAAGATGTTGTTGTTGAGCTTACCATATATGGATCTAGCTGCACTTTGCTGTTACATGTTTTATTGCAGCTGAGAATACTATGAAGAGCATGGGCCACAGCATACACTCCTTTGTAGACATTGTTAAAGATAGGCATGAGCGACATATCGGTAAATACGTGCTGCACTCCAGTCAGATCTTCATGTCCAGTACATTCTCTCTGATTCACTGTTAATGACTTTGACTGCTTGAACTTACAGCTGAATAATGTCTCCCAAAACTCTGTAAACAGTTCATTACTAGATGAATTGAGCTGCTTCACATTCAACATGAACTCTCTCATGCCACTGACATGTGCTTTGGGGATGGACAGGCCTATGGCACCATCCAGAATATGATGCTTATCCATTGCTGCAATTTGGGAGTCAGATATCCAGCTCTCACTGCCTACCCACTGGTACCCAGTCAACTTGTGGTGAGACAACTCATGTATTAGCACATCCATATCCATATGGGATAGGAAAGCAACAATCACCTTAGAGGTGGAAGTCTTGATAATGCCAATTATCTTCCTAATTTTGTCTGGTGGATCTGTTCTAAAGAAAGAC
>NW_024681506.1:0-255 GCF_008729295.1 Plectropomus leopardus | reverse complement strand
TTTTTTTTTAATCTTATACCATGGCGATTTTTTTCTTTTTACTATGGCTATATGGTTTCAACCTAGCAGTCTTGCTTCAAAAAAGGCGCAAAGTGACCCACTTTGTAGAGTAATGACTGACATAAGAATCTACCAATCCGTAGCCGTGGTACTCCCGATGTGTTGCTCTCATCCAATCATTGCCTGTTACTCTGTCGTCATGTGACACCCTCATCCAATCATCCAAAGGGATCCACCAGTCACGTTAAAGATCCG
>NW_024681505.1:0-493 GCF_008729295.1 Plectropomus leopardus | reverse complement strand
ACTGGTGAAGGGCAACCAGATACATAAATATTAAACAGAGGCAGCAAGAAATAGAACTGAGGAGGCTAAGCCCCCTTAAGACCCCTTGTGGTGCCAGACCTGTGTTTCCTGTGTATGCTAAGCTAAGCTAAGCTAAGCTAAGAGGCTGCTGGGTGTAACTTCATATTTAATGGGCGCACATGAGAGAAGTGTCATATTTCTCATCTCATGCTCATCAAGAAAGCAAATGAGCATATTTCTGAAAATGTCAAGCTATTCCTTTAACCCTTTGAAACATTGAGCGACATCACTTTTATTGTGCTTCTTTCCGACTTTGACTCTTTTGAAATATGAGAAAATTGGTACAGTTTCTTTCAAAAACCAGTGAAAAAAGGCAGTGAGCAACAAAATAAATAAAAGAAATAAGTCCATTTAGAATATATTTAAAAAGCTAGGGGGAAAACTAATCATAATTACAGGTTAAAAATTATGTTACAACATTACGTTTTCCATG
>NW_024681504.1:0-215 GCF_008729295.1 Plectropomus leopardus | reverse complement strand
AAAAAACTAATTAATGCAAAACAAAAGAATTATTTAATTGGCGATACAGAACCAAGGCCCAGACGGTTTTACTTACTCCCCAAAATCCATAAAGATCCCAGTAAATGGCCCAAACCCTTCGAAATTCCACCTGGACGCCCCATAGTGTCAGATTGTAATAGCGAGACCTATAGATCAGCTGAATTTATTGATTATTTTATAAACCCACTAGCCAA
>NW_024681503.1:0-342 GCF_008729295.1 Plectropomus leopardus | reverse complement strand
GTGTAACATTAGCCACGACGATACGATAGTAGGTAAAAAATACCTTACTTAATGACTTATTCTGGTCGTTAGTTGGCTGTCTGTTGTTTTCAAGACACCTAATCACTACGCGAATGTTAAAAAGTATATTTATTTTTTTATTTTTAAGTGAATTTTTATAATTATTAGCGTTATATTTACATTAGAGGCGTCCCTGAACCCTCAGCAATTTGCATACCGGCTGCAGCATTCACCCTTTGAAACCTGAGCAAACTGGCACGTTTTCTGTTAAAAACCTGGGAAGAAGATAATGAGCAATAAAAGAGAAAATCACCCAATTAGCAAGAAAATTATAAAAAAAAA
>NW_024681502.1:0-200 GCF_008729295.1 Plectropomus leopardus | reverse complement strand
GTTAAATTCACTGTTGTTTTTAGTTATTACATTTTTAGTTTTTTTCACATATTATCATTACTGTGGTTAAATGATTAAGACTTTATTCATTTATTACCTTTTCAGTCCCCTTTTGTACTGTGGGTTACAAAAGTAAACTGACTTTTTTAAGCAAAAAAAAATCAAAAGGTATATAAGAGATCCATGGATTAAGAGAAAAA
>NW_024681501.1:0-594 GCF_008729295.1 Plectropomus leopardus | reverse complement strand
TAGATATGAATAGATGTAGATTTAGATATGAATAGATGTAGATATAGATATGAATAGATGTAGATTTAGATATGAATAGATGTAGATTTAGATATGAATAGATGTAGATATAGATATGAATAGATGTAGATATGGATATGGATAGATGTAACTTTGTGTAAACTTCCTGTTGTACAGGAAGATGATTTCTTTTATAGTCATTAGATATGATAACACAAATACCACAAAATAAAATCAGGAGAAACATCCTTTTAAAAGCGGCTGTTGGCTGTAAAAACCAGGCCGAGCCTCCCTCTGCGGGGACATGACGGCTGCTGAAGGTCTGAGATCAGTGGCAGTGAGACGCCGTCTCACCTTGTAAACGTAGAGTTCGTGGCTCTCGTCTGAGAGCGTGGTCCCGTCCTCCCTCATCAGAGGAGTGAAGGCAAAACCAAACAGCTTCTTCTCTCCTTTGTCTTTTGCTGCGGAGCGAGCGGAAAAAAGACGAAGACATACAGTTACAGAAAAAGAGACAGAGACCGAAAAATACAGGAAGTTTAGAGTGACCCTAAAGTCTCTCCTGGATCTGTTTTAAATGTTTGACTCTTTTTCGTA
>NW_024681500.1:0-369 GCF_008729295.1 Plectropomus leopardus | reverse complement strand
CAAAATGCTCCGCTTCTGAATTGCTCCTGGTATGGTCTGACGCCGCGTGGCAGACAGAACTAAAACAGGTCGCAGCTGCACCGCGCCTCCCGGCTCTCTTACGATCCAGAAAGCAGCGAGCAAAACTTAATTGGTGCCTTATTTATTTTGTAATGTGCCAAACTTTAGAGGATCAACACGCATGGGGTGTGAAATTACTCTGCAGATGCTCTGGTTCAAAATGAGACCAGACTTCTCCATGGATGTCAGTTTTTTAGCCACGGCTGGCCAAAGTTTGAAATTTGAATGGTGGAAGAAGTATTCAATAATACAGAGTTCAAATATATGCAATATTTTTATAATGTACAAATATATGCACATATGCATATA
>NW_024681499.1:0-357 GCF_008729295.1 Plectropomus leopardus | reverse complement strand
CCTCAAAGAAAATCTTCGGGAGGAAGGGAAATACTTGCTGAGAAAGAGTATCACCAGTGTGTAGTTCTTTTTTATCGTTTTTCTGCACTTTGTAATTTGCCTGTCAGGTGGGTGACTTTTTTTATTTCCAAAAAGAAAAAAAGATAAACATTGTTTTGGGGTTTTTTTTAAACTACATTCACTTGCAGTTGTTTAAAGTTTGTCATTACCAAAAGCAATTTTTTTTTAAAAATCTAGCCCAATTCAATTTGTGATTGAACAACCCTCATCTATAGTATGTGAGGGTTAGGGTTTAAAATCCATATAGTACATGTCCCACTTTTCAGAGGTAAAAGTGTGGCTGACATATTTATCCAA
>NW_024681498.1:0-257 GCF_008729295.1 Plectropomus leopardus | reverse complement strand
GTCATTACTGTCATACCAACAAGCTGTCTTGTCCTGCAGATCTGGCATCACACCTTTTACAACGAGCTCCGTGTTGCACCTGAGGAGCATCCGGTCCTGCTGACTGAAGCTCCACTCAACCCCAAGGCCAACAGGGAGAAGATGACACAGGTGTGTTCACGCTTTGTTCCAAACCAGCTCAGACTCTGAGCATATTCTGAGATTCGTACCCCGGGCTTCCACAGTGACACCTGTTGTCTTTTCTCTTTGGTCCAGAT
>NW_024681497.1:0-244 GCF_008729295.1 Plectropomus leopardus | reverse complement strand
TACACAAACTATTGGGCTTCATCAAAATGAATGGAGTCATGCATGTTTTTACTCTCCTATAATTCATCCATTCATAACCATGGTTCTTCTATGCTCCTCATTGACAACAATCCCATTTTTGAAATTGTCCTACCGTAACCGTAAAACGTAACCAGTGTTGCTATTGTTTCTGTTGCATGTATATTACACAACAACAACTGACATGTACAAATGGAGGAGATTATGTTATGTTTCCCAAACCCTC
>NW_024681496.1:0-1070 GCF_008729295.1 Plectropomus leopardus | reverse complement strand
GGATGAATTGGCAGAAATAAAACATAATATAAGAAGTGTTTACTTTACTATATAATTGCCTAAATATAAGAAAGGATTTGTTTTTGTTACCTTAGAATGAGCTGTTATTGTCTACATTCGGAGCAGGTTTCTAGTTTATGGAGATCCACATGTTGCATCACAATGCAGTAGCTTTTAACAGTCACTGGCTCCAGATACAGATGTGCGTTTTTATGCCGGCCACTGTAGTAAAAAGCCCAACTGCAATGACCGGCACCGGAGATACACTATTTGTATCATGAAAGTGCTTTATTGTGTTTCTAAAATCACCTGATCCGTTTGTTTTGGAGAGGAAGAGGCCTTTGTGGATAATCAGGCTCTCACTGAAAACCTCCTGAACAATTTTGCACGTAAGTTATCGCAGAAAAGAGGTGACTTCCATTTTGTGTCTGTTGGCCCAGCAGCCCAAAGCAACATGCCAGAGTGCATTGGAGAAACATCCATTTTTAAACTGAAACTGCATTATTCAATTTTTGATCATTTTAAATCACCAGGTCTGTTTGTTTTGGCGAGGAAGAGACCTCTAAGGACAATTTGGCTCACTGTGAAAACCTTCTAGATCTGGATTGGACAAAGGTGAGAGAAAAAGGGTTAGCATACTGTGGGCTAGCAGCCCATCCTTAAAATGCAAAACTGTGTCAGAGATTTGCTGACGGACATGAAACAGCTTTATTCTGTGTGTGGTGAGAGACGGGGGTGAGAGTATAAGAGTTTTTGGTCAGATTGTACACTTCAACTATATTGTTGCCAACAACGCCACCTGGGGAGTTTCGCTCCAGGAATTAGTTTTAAACCAATTTCACCTTTAAGGCACGCAGTTCATTTTACTCAAGGCAGAGTAGACACAGTTCCGTTCAAACAAACGTTTTTTATTTTAACAATTGATTTAAAACACTAAAAAACACCATTCACACAGGGACAAATCAACAGGGGGAACTAAATTAAAGCTGAGGCTTACCGGGGTGCGTGGGCTACTGACTGATGCGGAGAATCCCCAACCAAAAATATAAACACCCAAACACACGTGACAG
>NW_024681495.1:0-290 GCF_008729295.1 Plectropomus leopardus | reverse complement strand
GACATAACCCTCACATAGACTGGTCCACTGGCTCGATCCTGAACTGGAGTCCGTCGTGTCAACAGATCTGCCTCAAACGACCGAGCGAACCCGCTCCATCCCTCGGTTCCGGCTCTCCTCCGGATGTTTCCATGGTGCCGCCAGAATACCACGACTTCAAGGAGGTATTCAACAAGGCACGGGCTACTTCTCTCCCTCCTCACCGAGCCTATGATTGTGCCATCAACCTCCTTCCAGGTTCTACTCCACCCAAGGGGCGTCTCTACTCCCTCTCCGGGCCAGAGAGGGAG
>NW_024681494.1:0-283 GCF_008729295.1 Plectropomus leopardus | reverse complement strand
CAGGGACAAAACAGCATCAAAGTGCCAACACACCATGTCAGTTTGTGTGCGTATCACATTACTGTGAATGAGGCATTTCCCACTGTGCTTCTGAGCTGATAAAGTTAAAGTTGTTTAAGTGTGTTTTCTTCCTCCCTCTCAGGAAATATGTGGGCCCAGACCTGGAGCAATATTTACGGCATGATTATCCCATTTCCTGACAAACCCAACTTGGATGTTACTGATGAAATGGTCAAAAAAGTAAGTATGAGGGAAAGATTTCACACCACTGGGATGAATTTTA
>NW_024681493.1:0-258 GCF_008729295.1 Plectropomus leopardus | reverse complement strand
ACTAAAATAATGTGTGTGCATATATGATTGAAGCATCAACGAAAATAACAAAAAAAGTCATGCAAAAATTACTTTTCCTAATAAATTTAATTTAATTAGTAACTTAAAAGTAACTGAATTACTTTTTGACAAAAGTAACTAGAAATTGTAATTCATAACTACTTATCAGTAATTTGCCCAACACTGATTATAAGCTGTAAATATGTCTGTGCTAAAATGATCAGTAGAATATAACAGAGGCAGTAGAAAACTGAACAA
>NW_024681492.1:0-220 GCF_008729295.1 Plectropomus leopardus | reverse complement strand
AGATGTTAGGATCAGCTGATGGAGTCCAGATGTTAGGAGCAGCTGATAGAGTCCAGATGTTAGGAACAGCTGATGTTAGGAGCAGCTGATGTTAGGAGCAGCTGATGTTAGGAGCAGCTGATAGAGTCCAGATGTTAGGATCAGCTGATGGAGTCCAGATGTTAGGAGCAGCTGATGTTAGGAGCAGCTGATGGAGTCCAGATGTTACGAACGGCTGATG
>NW_024681491.1:0-279 GCF_008729295.1 Plectropomus leopardus | reverse complement strand
ATAGTGGTTAGCAGTGGCCGAGCCACATAGCCTCCAGCATTGCATAATTACCCCTTTATATCTTTCCTGGTGTGGTGTCTTAAAGTATCTGATAATATTCTTCCAGCAATGCTCTCTCCAGATCATGGAGCTAGATGTTGTTGACTGGAAGGACCAGATATTGCTCCCAGCCTCCTCAGAAATCTGGAGCCCTGATTCCCCTTCCCATTTGTCTTTGATATAGAGAGTGTTATTCCTGTTGGCATTGGAGAGGGCTGTGTACAGCTTGGAGATGGACTT
>NW_024681490.1:0-256 GCF_008729295.1 Plectropomus leopardus | reverse complement strand
AGACCTGCACTCCCTTCGGCACACAGATATTGATTTTTGATAGATGGAAGTGAGAACTTGTGTATTATTTCTGGTTTCTGAGAGGATGGTATTACCTATAGTGAAATTTTGACTGATTTGAGCCCCACTGGTGTGTCAGCTGCAGCACATCTAGAGAAGTGTTCTAGTGTTTTGATGATTATATTGACTCTGTAGTACCTTTTACTGCAGTTTGAAAGTCTCTCTGTCACAGAAATAAGGAAATACAAATGCTGCG
>NW_024681489.1:0-398 GCF_008729295.1 Plectropomus leopardus | reverse complement strand
GGAGGTTTGGCAGCAGCGGTCTGCCAGAATCTGCAGGTGGAGGCGGCGGCTGCAGGTTGCTGGCAGAGGCTGTAGGTGGAGGTTTGGCGACAGCTGTCTGCCAGAATCTGCAGGTGGAGGCCGCTGCAGATTGCTGGCAGAGGCTGTTGGAGGAGGTTTGAAGACGGCACTATTTAAAAAATGAAGGTGGCTGTCAGAGGCTCTTTGTTTCGGGTGGAGCAGGACACTTTACAGGTGGTAGACGGAGGTTTGGTGGCAGCAGTCTGCCAGAATCTGCAGGTGGAGGCGGTTGCAGATTGCTGGCAGAGGCTGTTGGAGGAGGTTTGGTTGTAGCAGTCTGCAAGAATCTGCAGGTGGAGGAGGCTGCAGATTGCTGGCAGAGGCTGTAGGCAGAGATT
>NW_024681488.1:0-425 GCF_008729295.1 Plectropomus leopardus | reverse complement strand
CCTGTCACGATGCAGTGTATAATCCCACACTGCCGCGGCCATCTTAATGTTAATTTTGAGCTTGCATTTGTGTCTGTTTCAGAGGACGGTGCCCACAGGTCAGAACAGTCTGGTTCTGCAGCCCCTGCTCTCAGATACCGAGTACAAAATCGCCATCACTCCTGTTTACCTTGAAGGAGACGGACCCACAGCGGCACGAATGGGACGAACACGTAAGTCATATTCGTGTCCTTTTTCTTTCAACTGTTTGTCTTTAAATCTATTCAAGTGGATGTTTTCCTTCTTTCCTGTTTAAACCCTCCAGTACCCGCATTTTGGTTACTTAAGGCTCAGATGTACTTTAAATACACACTTGCAGCAGAGTGGAGATTGGAACATGCATAGTCCGTGTGCTTGTTATGTCCTACAGTGCACGCGGTCAAAAA
>NW_024681487.1:0-225 GCF_008729295.1 Plectropomus leopardus | reverse complement strand
ACAGTTTGTCATCCTCTTCAAGGTAAACATCTCCTCTACATATCTCATGGAAGCATGGGGAAGGGAAACTGGCTCTGAAATTCCTCTTGAGCTCTGGGAGAATGGGCTAAGTAGAATTAAAGATTGTTCAATTAATGCCAGACTACAGCTGATTCAATTTAAAGTTATGCACCGTATACACTACTCCAAGGTCAAGCTGAATAAGATCTACCCCTCCCTCTCCCC
>NW_024681486.1:0-656 GCF_008729295.1 Plectropomus leopardus | reverse complement strand
CAGATCAATAACCGCTGATACAGATCAATAACCACTGATACAGATCATCAATAAACTCTCAGACATTGGCCCTGGTAATTGATAATGGTTCAGGATGATAATCTGTCGCCTCGTGTTGTTATTGATCAGTAATCGATCACTTTCGTATGAACACATTTCAGTTTTCAGCCTAAAATGATCCACAGAGGAAACAGGAAGTTGTGGCTGCAGGACTTCCTGTCTGAAGGCGGCGCTCTCACTCTGAGCGCTCGTGGTTTATGTGGCGCCGATGGATTTAACGTTGATCGTCTCTGATGGATTCAGTTTGTAATGTCTGCGTCCCGTCTGCGTCCCGTCTGCGTCCCGTCTGCATCCCGCCTGCGTCGCGCGGCGTCTCAGACCTCTCCCCCTCCCCCTCCCTGTGGGTGGCGTGCTCGCGTGTAAAAAGCAGACTCAGTCACGTGGTCACGTTGAGCTGGACGCTGTCACTTCCTGTCTCGTGTCTCTGCGTGAAACCAAACGCTCAGATCAACTCTGTTTGTTTGACAGCTGAAGGAGGACCTGGCGGGACAGGAAGTGGAGGACGAGGGACACGAGGACGAGGAGGAGCCACAGGAGGAGCCTTCCGCCGCTCAGACACACACACCTGAGGAGCAGCACAACAGGTGAGGAACACA
>NW_024681485.1:0-1111 GCF_008729295.1 Plectropomus leopardus | reverse complement strand
TAGCAGCCTAACATGTCACTGTCAGGTAAATGTAACAGTAGATCTGCCGTGCTTTTCCTCTGAAGTAAGGGCACTGCACTAGCACATTGAAAATAACAAAGCTGACAATGCTTTCAAACACAGTCCACTATTGTGTAATGGATAAATTGACTTTACTGTAATGCAGTGTGTTTTCTGCTTCATCATCATCCTCTCTCGTCTTCTCCTTCAGCTTCCCATTAAAGTTGGACACCAAAACACCCACACCAAAGTCAGCACAGAGCACAACAAGGAATGTCTGATCAACATCTCCAAGTACAAGTTCTCCCTTGTCATCAGTGGCCTCACCACCATCCTCAAGAATGTCAACAACATGGTGAGTGGGGAGGGCAGTGGGTAGATGCTATAGTTGTTGGCGGCTGTAATCGTTCCTGCTCTTCATACTGGAAGTGAAGCAAAACTTTCCAAGTTCTAACAGTCACAGTCCTAGTCATAGTCCATGAAGGCATTCATGTAGTTGCAAAGTGAAGGAAGTAGTTGTGTGAAGATTTGAAAAAAAAGAATGAGTTAATGTTAATGTTAAAATCCTGCCTCCTTTCACACCTCTACACAGCTGGCCAGTAAAGACAAAAAGTGATGTAATGGCCATTTCAGGAAGTTACAGAAATGATTGGATCCAGTCCCATAATTCCTTAGTAAGGAAGAGCTACTGAGGCTTTGAGGGAGGGCTCACTGGATATATCATTTATGGGGCACACCTGTACAATTTAATGCAGTCCAGCACAACAATCCTGCCAAAACATCTATCTTTACAGTGTCTCTTTGGTTACATGTCAGCCATGTGTACATTGAATTCTGTTTTAGGCCATAGTTAAATTCATTGTTGATATTGAGAGGTATTTCTACTTCCCAGTTTCCAAAGAGTTGGGGCACTGTGTAAAATATAAAACAAAGAAAAAGAAATGTTTTGCAAATCTTTTCTGACGTTTACTCAGCTGAATACAGGTCAAAAGACAAGATACTTAATGTTCAAACGGATAAACCGAATTGTTTTATGTGAAATACGCACTCATTTTTAATTTGATCGCTGTAACATGTTCCAAAAAACCTGAGACAGGAGCAACAAAAGACT
>NW_024681484.1:0-405 GCF_008729295.1 Plectropomus leopardus | reverse complement strand
TAAGTACCCACAGTTAAGTGACAGTAATAAGGGCTAAAGCCACAACATGGTGTCAGAAGACAGAGTTACGGAGTGAGCCGAGGTACTGTGTACAAGCTGAACCCACAGCTAACAGCTAACGCCGTGCAGCTCGCCAGCGTGAGCATGGAGCAGTTCAAGCCGCCGTCACAGCTAATCCTCACCGGCAACATCGCTGAAAACTGGTGCAGATGGGAACAACGTTTTCGGCTGTACATGACTGCTTTAGGTGCGTCGGACAAAGGAGAGGAGGTTAAAATAGCCATCCTGCTTCACACCATAGGCGAAGAAGCATTAGAAGTGTATAACACACTCACAGTCACCACAGCTGATGACGACGATAACGATGGAAGACGTTCTTAAAACTTTCAAAGACTACTGCAGCCC
>NW_024681483.1:0-373 GCF_008729295.1 Plectropomus leopardus | reverse complement strand
TAATGCTGTTTGTGAATCGAAATAAGATATTACCACTATTGAAAAAAATACATTTTTTTCTTGAATTTTTTCATTAAAAAAGTATTTTTTAAAAGCTAAAAAAGCACTAATATCCCATAGAGGTGTGTTGTACAAGTATTTGTAAAGTTGTTATATGTTCAGAATACACAGAATGCTCCGACATATTCGTTATTTCTACAAAATCTGCTCTTGTGCTTGTAACACCTACACCGTATTGCAGCTTTTCTGTTGAGGCACTAAGTTGAGGTCAAAATAGATCAAACTTATTTGAAACAAAAGAGAGGAAACAGTGATCTTTCACTTTGACCAAGGTGCCTCTGTTAGCTAAACCTAACCCCATGTGAGATTCAGG
>NW_024681482.1:0-249 GCF_008729295.1 Plectropomus leopardus | reverse complement strand
TGGCAGATCAGGATGCTGATTGGACAGGTGATTATTGCACAGGTGCGCCTCAGGCTGGACGCAGTAAAGGCCACTCTGAAAGGTTCGGTTTTTGCTTTATTGGGGGGTCTGGGGGGTCAGAGGACCGTTCAGTATCTGGTGTGACCCCTGTTTGTCTCGCGCAGTTCTCACAGCTGCTCCGTACAGAGCTGATCGGGGTGTTGATTGTGGCCTGAGGAGCGCTGGTCCTCCTCGGTGGATGTGCCAAGT
>NW_024681481.1:0-627 GCF_008729295.1 Plectropomus leopardus | reverse complement strand
TTTACTTAATGCTGATGTGAAGGTGTTGGCTAAAGTACTTGCATCTCGTTTGGAGAATGTGCTTCCTCATATTATATCTGAAGAGCAAAATGGTTTTATAAAGGGACGTCAATTGTTTTTTAATATCCGTACACTTTTAATATAATTTACTCCAAGCAATCGGCTGAACTCCCTGAGATTGTTATTTCATTAGATGCTGAAAAAGCTTTCGACCGAGTAGAGTGGGGGTACTTTCTTGCAGTTTTGAAGAAATTTGGGTTCGGTGATAAATTTATTTCTTGGATTCGCCTTCTTTACTCATCCCCTAAAGCCAGTGTTCATACTAATGATGTTTATTCTGATTATTTTGTTCTTGGACGCGGATGCCGCCAGGGCTGTCCTTTATCACCTCTGCTTTTTGCCATTGCTATTGAGCCTTTGTCGATTACGTTAAGATCTCTTCCTTCATTCAGAGGAATCATTCGAAATGCAACTGAATACAAATTATCGTTATATGCCGATGATTTGTTACTGTATGTAACTGATCTTAAAGTCTCTATTCCTGCTGTTTTAGGTATTCTTCAGTTCCTTTTCAGGTTAAATTAAATTTTGGAAAAAGTGAGTGTTTTCCCGTTAATGCTGCAGCAT
>NW_024681480.1:0-377 GCF_008729295.1 Plectropomus leopardus | reverse complement strand
GTCTGTGCTGGTCTGTGTTGGACTGTGCTGGTCTGTGCTGGTCTGTGTTGGTCTGTGCTGGTCTGTGTCGGACTGTGCTGGACTGTGCTGGTCTGTTCTGGTCTGTGTTGGACTGTGCTGGACTGTGCTGGACTGTGCTGGTCTGTGCTGGACTGTGCTGGTCTGTGCTGGTCTGTGTTGGACTGTGCTGGCCTGTTCTGGTCTGTGTTAGTCTGTGCTGGTCTGTGTTGGACTGTGCTGGACTGTACTGGTCTGTTCTGGTCTGTGCTGGTCTGTGCTGGACTGTGTTGGACTGTGCTGGTCTGTGTTGGTCTGTGTTGGTCTGTGCTGGTCTGTGCTGGTCTGTGTTGGACTGTGCTGGTCTGTGCTGGTCTGTG
>NW_024681479.1:0-481 GCF_008729295.1 Plectropomus leopardus | reverse complement strand
TCAAGGGTGCAGCCGCAATGTATCACAGTGATTGGGTTACATCACAGGGGTGAATTTCTGCTGTGACTGGTTACTTTTAGAAGCTTATATCCGGAGGAGGGGATGCATTTTGGTGACTAGCCTATTACCCTCCTGTTCAGATAAGGCATTACCACTGGATGTTTTGGGCTGTGTGTTCTGCTGTGTAACTGCCACTACATTAGGACATATGTGGCTGACTGTGTGCGCACACACACACACACACACACACACACAACTCCACATACAAAGTGTCCCTTGTGTTTTCCCTACAGAAGGTCAGCAGAGGCACCTAGCATGTTCCTCCAGGTATTCAGTCAGTCACAGCAGGGCTGCTGAGCCACTCACCTCTGCAGAGGTCATATATGCGGTCCCCAAAGCCCCGAGGCCTCTGAAGGAACATAGAATATAGAATAGAATAGAATATTCCTTTATTGATCCCCCATTGGGGGAAATTCCAAAT
>NW_024681478.1:0-527 GCF_008729295.1 Plectropomus leopardus | reverse complement strand
TGAACGACAGAAAACACAATTAATGCAGCTTAACACACACACACACACACACATTTTACACATCATCTTACCATTCGATGAACAACAGAACAGTTTTTCTGAGGTGTAGTGGGAGCAGCAGCAGCAAACAGACAGACAAACAGCAGGCGTCTCAGTCGGCTCTGACTGATTCGCTTTCAGCTTTGAATGAAAACTCTCGATGAAGAGAATCAATTGAACGAACATTTAGATTTTTGATGATTGACAGTTTTTTTCCTCTGATGGTTTCGGTCTCATTTATTTTCCTGCTGCTTTAACTTTTAATATATTTTACAAACCTGAATATATGTCTGTGCTCTGTCAGATTTATTTTTATTACCTTTTTTATGTCAGTATAAACACAACAGATTTGTGTTTTCTTTTTTGTTTGTTTTCTGAATTTAGACTCAAATGAATAAAAAAAAGGTAAAGAACTGGCCCCTAATATTTAACTTCTAACAATAATTAAATAAATATAAAATATATCTTACCAGTTTAGAGTTACTGTC
>NW_024681477.1:0-746 GCF_008729295.1 Plectropomus leopardus | reverse complement strand
GCTTATTATAGCTCATATAGACGCGCCATAGCGTAGCATGTTGAAAACAGGGCCAAAAAAGGGCCAAAAAGTGAGAATTTAGCATGTTGAAAAAATGGCGAAAAATCGCATACTATAGCATGGCAAAAATTTCAAATTTTGACATATCCCAAAAATGGCTGGAAACTGCTTATTTTAGCTCATATAGACGCGCCATGGCGTAGGATGTTTTAAAAAAGGCCAAAACAGGTAAAAAATCACAAAATAGTATGTTTTAAAAAAATGGCCAAAACCTGCATGCTTATAGTATGGCAAAATATCTCTAATTTTGACATGTCCCAGAAAGGGCTGGAAACCACCTATTATAGCTCCTAGAGATGCGCCATAGCATAGCATGTTAAAAACAGGGCCAAAAATCGCATATTATAATATGGCAAAAATGTCAAATTTTGACATTTTTGTAAAAATGGCTGAAATCTGCTCATTATAGCTCATAGAGATGCTCCATAGCATAGCATGTTTTAAAAAAGGCCAAAACAGGCAAAAAATCACAATATAGTATGTTTTAAAAAATTGGCCAAAACCTGCATGCTACAGTATGGCAAAATATCTCTAATTTTGACATGTCCAAAACTGGCTCAAAACTACCTTAAAAAGCTTGTATATACACGCCGTAATATAGCATGTTTTAAAAAGGGCCAAAAGAGGCCAAAAACTCATGATATAGCATTTTGAAAAAATGGCTAAAAACCACATGCTATAGTATG
>NW_024681476.1:0-468 GCF_008729295.1 Plectropomus leopardus | reverse complement strand
GAGGCTCAGTTCCTCGCTCTGCAGAAAGGCTTCAACGAGGTCATCCCGCAACACCTGCTCAAGGCTTTCGACGAGAAGGAGCTCGAGGTACCGCCGCTGACCTTTCATCACGCCATAGATCAGAGACTCGACTTAACCAGTCGAGAGGCCACGTACACGTTTCTAGGATTTAAGGATGTTTCCCGGATTTTAGCACATTTCTACGATTTTAGAATGATTTTAGGATTTAAGGACACATCTCGGATTGTGGGACATTTCTTGGATGTTCGGCAGTTTGTAGGATTTTAGGTTTTTTCTAGGTTTTTTTCGAAAGTTTCTCAGATTTTAGGACATTTCTCTGATTTTAGGACATTTCCTGCATTTCAGTACTTTTTTAGGATTTTAGGCAATTTCCAGGATATTGACTTTTCTAGGATTTTAGAATGTTTTTTTGGAATTTTGAAAATATCCCAAATTTTTAGGACATTT
>NW_024681475.1:0-808 GCF_008729295.1 Plectropomus leopardus | reverse complement strand
TGTCAAGCATACTCTCTGAAGTGATTATTTTCAAAGGATGAGATGGTGTTGAGATATATTTCAGCTTCTTGAGAGTGTGTGTGTGTGTGTGTGTGTGTGTGTGTGCGACTTAAACTGAGTTTGATCAGTCTGAAACTCTTAACTCTGACTGACCAGTCGGTGTTTCATGTAAATAAATGCATTTTTCTGACGCGCTCTGATTCTGATCAGCACTTGAATCAGTTACATTTCATGTAAAAGGCTGAGTTTATAATAAAGCACAGCGTGATCGTATTGTAGAGGAGATTTTTGAATATTCTGTATATCTCTGTTTGTGATCTGTGCACAGATGAAGCTTAATAAACCAAAATAAACAGACCAAGCACCGTTTCATGATATACAAATATAGAAAATGACTTATCAGAAATGAAATACATGGTGAGTAACATCTTCCTTCATCTCAGCTGTAACAGGTGGCACGGATGCTTTTTCTTTCTCCTTATATGTCAAAGAAAGTATAAAATTAAATATTTAAATCCTGCAAACGTCTCATATTATTTACAGATTCAAATAAAGCGTATTGAGTGTGTGTCTGTGTGTGCGGCCGTCCGACTCTTCTCTGTGTGGAGTTTCTTCCACGTCTGCGCTCCACAAAAGACATAAATGTTACAGAAAAACATATAAACACAGAAGTTGGATTAAAAAAATGCTGTTAAATAGTTAAGATGTGATGCAGGGGTTAAATACACACGAGGACGAATAAGTTATATCTTAAATTTAAGAGAGCCCATCTGTTTTTAAAGCAATATGCAGCTGATGAAGAAACATA
>NW_024681474.1:0-1055 GCF_008729295.1 Plectropomus leopardus | reverse complement strand
TTCAGTTGTTCAGTTTGTGGCAAAACTTTCAGTCAGAGTGGAACACTAAAGAGACACATTAAAACTCATGTAGGAGAAAAACCATTCAGTTGCTCAGTGTGTGCTCAAAGATTTGTGTTTGATTCACATCTGAAGAGACACATGGCAGTTCATACAGGAGAAAAACCATTTGCTTGCACAGTGTGTGGTAAAAGTTTTATTGAAAATGGAAAACTGAAGGTACACAAGAGAACTCATACAGGCGAGAAACCTTTCAGTTGCACAGTGTGTAATAAAGCTTTTACTGAGCATAGGAATCTAAGGAACCACATGAGAACTCATACAGGAGAGAAAACTTTCAATTGTTTAGTTTGTGGCAAAGCATTCAGTGAGAGCAGAATACTTAAGCAACACATTAAAACTCATGCAGGAGAAAAAACATTCAATTGCTCAGTGTGCGATGAAAGATTTTTGCGTAAAACATATCTGATTAGACACATGGCAGATCATACAGGAGAGAAACTATTCAGTTGCTCACTGTGTGCAAAAACTTTTTTGTTCAAGGCACATCTGAAGAAACACATGGCAGTTCATACAGGAGAGAAACCGTTTACTTGCTCTGAGTGTGGTAAAGGTTTCAGTGATAATGGAAAACTGAATGTACACAGGAGAACTCATACAGGAGAGAAACCTTTCAAATGCACAGTGTGTGGTAAAGGTTTTAATGAGCGTTGGTATCTAAAGCATCACATTAGAACTCATACAGGAGAAAAACCATTTTCTTGCACAGTGTGTGGAAAAGCTTTCAGTGAAAGCGGAAAACTGAAGTTGCACAGGAGAACTCATACAGGAGAAAAACCATTCAGTTGTGCAGTGTGTAGTAAAGATTTCAGTGAGTGTGGGAATCTAAGGAGACACATGAGAACTCATACAGGAGAGAAACCATTCAGCTGCTTAGTTTGTCGCAAATCTTTTACACACAGTGATGGGTTTTACACACACATGAAATCCCACAAAAGAGACAACAGCTTCAGCTGCAGTGTTTGTGACCAAAGATTCACTTTGTATGAACGTCT
>NW_024681472.1:0-1402 GCF_008729295.1 Plectropomus leopardus | reverse complement strand
GTTAGCTTAGCTTAGCATAAAGAGTGGGAGCAGAGGGAAACTGTTAGTTTAGCATAAAGACTAGAAGCAGAGGGAAACTGTTAGCTTAGGCTAGTTTGGCACTGTGTGTGGATGAAGTTGGGAATAAAATTTTACTTTGTAAACATCGAAGTTGTCGATGATGGCGTCGAAGCAGGTGTAGAGGTCATTCAGTAATGTCACAACCTAACATATAAAAACAAAAAAACTTTATTAAATCTCTACAGTTACATTAACATGTGTTCTCGGGAGCATTCCTGCTCCCTTGTTTCCTAGTTTCCCTGGATCCTGGCCGTAACCTTGACTGTGCCTGACCGTGGTGATAGCTGTGCTGATGCTGTGATCCTGCCTTTGGTTGTGCTCGTGCTGTGGCTGTACTGATTCTGTGCCCCCCGCTCGCCCTGATTGTGGTCTGGTCCTGGTTGCGCCGATGCTGTGATCTTATGAACATATGCATGAGACTGTTATCATCTCCCTCAACATCATCATAGAGTGCAATTACTAATATCACACCTACCATTATTGTAATATGACATGTATCTGTTTCTATTATTGCTGTGCCTCTCTCCCCCTCTCTCCCCCTCTCTCTTTCTCTTTCCTTTTTTGCCATGATTGTATTTCATTTGCTATTTACGACATCTATCGCTCGTCTGTCCGTCCTGAGGGATCCCTCATTATCCTCTACCGCTCTTCCTGAGGTTTCTTCCTTTTTTTTTCCCCCTGTGACGGGAAAAAAAACTCTTTTTCGGGAGTTTTTCCTCTGTGATGTGAGGGTCTAAGGGCAGAGGGATGTCGTACACTGTAAAGCCCTCTGAGGCAAACCATGTTTTGTGATAATGGGCTCTATAAATAAAACTGACTTGACTTGAAACTGACTTGTTTAATCTGCAGTTACAGCTGTTCACCAACAGACGGCGCTAGGACTGGGCAATAAAACAATACCAACGTAGACGATAGAATTTCGATAGAATGCATTCCAGCCATGTTTTGACAGACCACACGAACAGCCAATGATAATAAGAATAGCGCGGCAGAGAACCAAATGCAGTGCAGGATTTTGACTGTAGAACAGCTGAGTGTTTGACAGCCACAGCACTGAAACAGACACATCTGCAGAGGTGAAAGTGACTTCTTTAGACTCTACAGACGACTTTGTGTTAGTTTCAGCTTTAATCAGACTTTGGATTAATTATTTAGAAACAGCAGGATGCATCGCTCCGAGTCTCATCCGGCCGCTCACGCTGAGCTCTCATTATTATTAGCAGGGGCAGATGTAATGTTTTGGGGGCCCGGGGCCACAAGCACATGAGCTTATTTTCAGCCTTTCCCTAACTGTGAATGTCGGCAGGCTGTCGGCAGCTATAGGAGAAGTAGGCCGACTCAA
>NW_024681471.1:0-224 GCF_008729295.1 Plectropomus leopardus | reverse complement strand
GCGACGGTTTATCAGTACGCCACTTTATTACTGAACTGGTTACTGTAAGCCGTAACCACGCACAAAACAAAAATAAAATAATACAGGCACAGATCAACTTAGCTGCTCTCTGGCTCCTCACGCTTGCTCTCTCTCACACACACAGACTCTTCACCTTCTCACTCCTACCCCGCCCCCTCTCTCCTCTCAGCCATTCACATGCCTAACTCAGCTCTCAAGATGCA
>NW_024681470.1:0-267 GCF_008729295.1 Plectropomus leopardus | reverse complement strand
GATACTGCGCACATCATGGTGCAGACAAACAAACACACACACACACACATGCATGCTGCACCCACATACCGGGACATAAGAGCCAAAGTGTGTGCACCTACACACATAAATGTGCAAAGACACACACTACAGACGATATAAATATGTCAACAGGTTGTGCTCAATCTCAGCTGGTGCTCACTCCTGTAAGCAAAACTAATTGTTAGGCTAGTTACAACTAGTGTGTGTGTGTGTGTGTGTGTGTGTGGATGTTGAGTAGCAGTATAG
>NW_024681469.1:0-437 GCF_008729295.1 Plectropomus leopardus | reverse complement strand
GTGTTGGTGTGACCTTCACCACTTATTTGTTTTTGTGCAGTAACCCTAGGGAGGCTCCTGCCATGTCAGGTCTAGGTTTAATTAGATAGCTCTAAAGACTTAAATAGAGAGGAAACCAGATGAGTTCTATTATAAGTCAGTTTGACATGTCAATATTTAACCTAGGGATAGTGTGTGATGGCTTTTGCTGAACTTTCTTCATACACATTGTATTCTGTGTGAATTTAGGGAGTCGGGGCATTTTTTTTTGTTATATGCGGTAGTTTCGTTTAATGCTGAGCTGTAGTTGTGTCCTTCTGAAACGTTTACAACCGTAATTGCTCTGTGTAAGCTTTGTATTTGTGTGGCCACATGCAGTGGCGTGCACAGACTTTTTGAAGGGCAGGGGCAAAAAGGAAAAAAAGGGCACATATAGCGTGTCCTCGCCACTGAAGAGG
>NW_024681468.1:0-393 GCF_008729295.1 Plectropomus leopardus | reverse complement strand
ATTCAGCAGTTGCTCCTGAGTGGAATATATCGACAACAGAAAACGAGTGTCTAACTATCATGTAGCATTGTGTAACACCAGAGCTCTCTCTGTCCACACTGAATCCATTAAATATGCACCTCTGTTACTTCATGTAAACAAACTATATAGCTATCAGCTGTGCGCTGGAGATCAGACTGGAGACGTAAACACTTATAAGATGAGCAAGTAGTGTACTTGTTAGATTCCTACGTTTGTAACATTACTTTTTAAAGCAGAAAACACACAATTTATATTGTGAAAAAAGGCAATAAATTACAATATATTGTATATTATACATTATTGTCACAATCATGGAATATTAATGTCAAATTAGCCATTTGCACACACTCACCCACTAATTTTGGATTCAGT
>NW_024681467.1:0-223 GCF_008729295.1 Plectropomus leopardus | reverse complement strand
GTGTCGGACTGCAGAGACGTGGTGGGGAACCTGACGGAGCTGGAGTCGGAGGTAACCACCACACCTGCTGCTACCCAGAATGCAACACTCTTAAACGGTTCAGCAGGTGCACTCGGGGCACATTTACACTGAAAACTGTGCATGTTTGCTGCCAACATGTTTCCCTGAAACTATATACGAAACAAATTGTCTCTTATTTTTGCTTGTATCGAGAAGGGCTGGA
>NW_024681466.1:0-482 GCF_008729295.1 Plectropomus leopardus | reverse complement strand
GAGTTTGGTGCAGCGTCTCGCCGTTAGCTTCTAACAGGTAGGCTAACACTCATGTAGCTAACATTAGCTTCTTAAACTAGCTACCTAAAGTTTGTTGTAAAAGAAATAAACAGTTGTCATTAATTGTCGCACCGTTTTGTTTACCGAACAACAGTAACCGACATCGTGTTTTTCGTTGTTTCAGCTTTTCGTCACTTTGTACCGGAATTAAATACAGACCTTAACGTTGTTTTAATGCTAACGTTAGCTTTCGCTGCTAGCTGCAGGCACTGTTAGCTGCCACAGTTAACAACTAGTTTAACTATTTCACTGCTGTAACTATACATTGTGATTAACCCCCTAATTATTTTTGATAAAGTGATTAATGAATTGTTTATAAAACGTCAGAAAACTTTTAGATTTACAAATTTACAGTTCATAACTCAAAGAGTCGACATAAACACATGCTCTCCTCGCAACCTAACAAGACATGACACAGAAAT
>NW_024681465.1:0-343 GCF_008729295.1 Plectropomus leopardus | reverse complement strand
AAAAAAGAAGAAGGTGAGTTTTTACAACCATTTTTGACTTTATTGTCCTTTTAACCAGTTATGGAAAAATAGCAAATTTACAAAAATCACAGTGTAGAAACACTGTTACAAGTAAAAGTCCAGCATTTGAAATAGTACCAAGTACGAAGTACTTTTACAACTTTATACACTTTTGGCTGTGTTTTCTCACATTGTTATACAGGTTTTTAGGCTATCATTAATCCAAATCGGTAATGAATTATCCCATGAAATTGAGTAATCTCTACAATATTTGTAGTATTGGAAGTATAAAGTTGGAGAAAACAGACATAATCAAGTAAAGTACAAGTAAATCAAAATTGTA
>NW_024681464.1:0-457 GCF_008729295.1 Plectropomus leopardus | reverse complement strand
ACGAGAGCAGCGATTAAATGAGGTAACCTCAGGTGTCTGCTCTTCTGTCTGACCTCAGTTTGTGCGAACACATCCAGACGCAGCTCACACAGGTGAAGGTTAAAGAGTCAGAATGAGATTGCAGGATGTCATTAGGAAAACATTGAATTTCCACTTTATTCTGTCAGGAATCACTCTAATCAGAGAGAAAAGGACCCGCACAGTGACCGTCAGGTGTCTAATCTAATCATCAATAACTGAAATAACTGTGTGGGGACTGAAGGACAAACTGCTGTAAACTGTAATGTCACATATGTACCCTTAGGTGGCACATTAGCAGCTGAATCATCCCCAAAAAAACCTCTGTTAACATTTGCTTTGGGGCTGCCTCTCACCATTTAGGCTCCTCACAGCAGGAGTCTTACACATTTTTTAACAGTAAACTTCCATGACTTTGAGGAAAGTTTTCAAGACCAAA
>NW_024681463.1:0-263 GCF_008729295.1 Plectropomus leopardus | reverse complement strand
ATGTTTCCGTAAGAAATCAAGCCAGTTTGCTCAGGTATCAAAGGGTTAAACATCTTATACTAGTCAACAAAGACCTGTATATGCTTTTTGAAGTACTTTGATTAAGAATTTTTTTTAAAAAAGACAAGAAATTTTAACATCATGTCAGGTTTTTGATCACTGTCAGCTGAAATGTTAATGAATCAAGACACAGCTGCCGGCAGCTGATCAGATCCGATCATGGATACATGCACATGAACAAGTAGTTGTCATGTCCTCCAACA
>NW_024681462.1:0-590 GCF_008729295.1 Plectropomus leopardus | reverse complement strand
GGAGAAAAATAAGAATATTCTCTTGATAATTGGTTTCTCATTCTCCATCTGTCGCCCAGACCGAAATTTTTCATGTATTGCTTTAGTAATTATGTAAAACGCAGCTTTCTTAAGTTGCCAGCTGTGCTTGCTCTATTAATTTGGGGATTTAAAACTGTATTAAAGTCTCCACTGATTATGATATCTGTGGGTTCTTGTAGGGTGGAGAAAAATGTCAAAGAAGGCTGGGTTGTCTTCATTGGGGCCGTACATGTTGGCAATTGTGAATTTTCGGTCATAAATGGATGCAGTGATTATGACATACCTTCCTTCAGAGTCAGCTGTTGAGGAGTGGTGTATTAGGGGGATTCTTCTGTTTATCAAAATAGAGACACCTTTTTTTTTAAATTGCAGAGATTGAGGTTATGTAATTGTAATTGTGATAAATTAGTTTCTTGGTGTAAACATATGTCTGCTTGTAGTTTGGTGAGATGGTTGAACATTTTTGTCCTTTTAGTGTCAGTGCGAATGCCGCGCACATTCCTTGTAATTATGTTGAGTGTTTGTGTTATGTTAGTGTGAGTGAGCCTTTTTTAATAGTTTTATCTCTG
>NW_024681461.1:0-1443 GCF_008729295.1 Plectropomus leopardus | reverse complement strand
GGGTACTTAAACACACTGTTATTATGTCACAGCCGGAGTTTATTTGGTCCACTTTTCACATCCAGTTGCCTGTGTGTTGAGGAGCTCTAGAAAAAAATTTCATTGAGTGTAAAATATACAAAAGACATCAAGCGTATGAAACATCACGTTTTCAAAAGTCTGCACTTGTGCAATTGCAAACATGGAAACCATAAACACTGAATTCTGGGCAAGAGCTCCGGACCAGTGTGCACAGGTGTTTCCTCTGGAAGCGTTTTCGGTTTGAGGGGATTGTGATCATGTTGTAAATATGCCCACAAAAAATCTATGCTGCCATTCATTTTCACTTGGGTTGTTATACACATGAATGTAGGGGACTAGTAGACTAGACTTTTTTTTGGCCTATAAGGGAAATGCATGCCGTAAAATGAGAAAAATATGCAAAATCCATTAATGCTCATAGTGTGTAGCCTACATGAATAATAACAGAGCGGGTATGATAATGCAGGATGTGTTTTGACCAACCCAGTCTGGTATTTGACGAGTGCAGAGCGAGAATGTGTTGCTTGATCAGTTATGCCAAGGGTACTTCATCAGCCGTTTTTTCAAAGATAAAGATTTTCATTTCCTCCTCATCCTCTTCTTATCTCCTCCAAGTTTCTTTTTCCGTAAGAGAGGAGAAGAGCGGTATGTAAAGGAGGAAAAGAGTGAAACTTTCTGGGATGCATTTACTCACTCTGCCCTAAACAGAATCCTTGCTGTGGAGTTTCTCGTAAAAGCCTCAGAGATCAAAAAGCCTCCAGAGTTCAGAAGGGGATCATGCTAACTCAGCCATAAGGAATCTTATAAACAGGAAATCGACAATTACATTTTTTTAGTTCTTTCAGTATTTTTCAGTAAAGTACAGCAATTTCTTGTCTTTGCCATTTAGTCAAACTTCTATTGAGCTCCTCTGACAGTCCTTACCATATAAAATGAGACAGATTCTTCCACTGGATAACTGGAATGCAGGCCAATCTGTGATTGTAGTACTTCAACATAATTATGAACTATAAAGCTGATAATGTAGTAAAATAAGAGGAAAACTTTTGGCCAAAAAAAAAAAAAATGGCACAAAAAAATCCAAGTCCAGGCACTCAAGTGGGTTTGAAAAATGTAAAAGGCCTTTAATTTAATGGGCTACATTCATTAAAATTACACCAACGCGTATCGGCTTGCGCCGAGTGAATACAAGACAGGAAGTACAAACATGAGATCCTCCCATATGCAACATTTTTTCTCTCTAGCCTCTAGAGGCACCAAACAGAAAACACATAGAGAGAAATATGAAAAAAATAAATATAAGAACAAGATCCCTGAAACAACACAAACCCTGTTAGGGATGGTGTAGGTAAAGGAGGATAAAATCCACACTAGGAATCAAACATTAAAGTACAGCATTTAGCATTAGTGAAGACATTATGG
>NW_024681460.1:0-457 GCF_008729295.1 Plectropomus leopardus | reverse complement strand
GCTTTAATTGTTTTCTCTTTCTTCGTAATGTTGTCTGAAAATATCTACGTTAGTTAGTTACTCTGGACGTGGGTTGTTTTGATTTTTTGGCGATATGTTGCATGACACACAAAAAATGCATTCATTTATTCATTCATTATATCCTTCTGTCACACAGAAATCTGCAATATGCACAACCAACTTCAGTGATACTGTTGCAGCCAACAACTGTAGAGTCACAAAAGGCCACTTGACCTAATTATAATATGCACTTTTCCAGAACTTTGTCCCTGAGCTGTTTGGAGAGCTCCTGGGTCCTGGTTCCTGTTGAGATCATATGACACTTTTAATTGCACACAAGTGGACTTCATATAATTAATTATGTTACTTCTGGAGCTAATTGGTAGTTCTAGGTCTTATTTTGGGGTGCTATTGTAAAGCAGATGAATACATGTTTTTTAATTTTCAGAATTATTTA
>NW_024681459.1:0-940 GCF_008729295.1 Plectropomus leopardus | reverse complement strand
CTGTACTGCTCCCTGGAGGAGGCTGAGCTGGTTTTCCGGGCAGCCTGGGCGGCGGGTCAAGCTGGGCCCAGTCACATGTGGTTCGCTGTGGGACCCGCCCTGTCCGGTTTGGGCCTGGAGGGGCTGCCAAAGGCCTTGTTCGCCATCCGGCCGCAAGGCTGGAGGGACGAGCCTCGAAGGTATGAGTAGAGCAGAAAGGCTACAAGGGTTCAAGGGCTATGGGGCTCCGACAGGGTGTCTGTAGGGGTTAAGATATTAAATATATGGTGAATTTTCCACTTTGCATGGATGGACTTTTGGGGTTTAATGAATATTAAACAGGTTCAGATTAATACACAAAGCATCTGCTTTTCTAAACAAAAAAGGAGAGAAGGGACTGTCCTTCAAGTTCAGCTCAGCTCATTCAGCAAAACGTATCTGCTGTATCTGAGACTACAAATTGTACAGCAAGGCAAATTTATTTATACAGCACATTTCAGCTACAAAAAAACATCAAAAATGTTAAGACAACGTGCAAAAGAAACACATTATAAAATAACATTTTAATACGATTAAAAACATCATCATAACCGCCAATAAAGACCAAGAGAATAGAAAGCAAAAATAAGCTAAAATAGAATTCAAAAACAGCATTACAGTGAAGTGCAAGAAATTAAAAAAATGTTGATTTAATAAAAGGCAGCAACAAACAGAAAAGTCTTCATGTTGTCTTCGATATGTTTTCACCATGTCAAGTAACATCCATGCTTAATGTTTATATATCTAAAGTTCACAAACATCTGCTAACATTCGAACTGCCATAAGCTTCCTGCTTTAGCAGATCCAGTAAAGGCTAATTTATAGTTGTGCGTAGGCTCCACCAATAATAGTCCACAAATGTAATCAGCCACACATGTAACACAAATCTGCAGCTTTTAATGTTATAATCCCACAAATGTAA
>NW_024681458.1:0-340 GCF_008729295.1 Plectropomus leopardus | reverse complement strand
CTTCGCTGAGCCTCGCAGCAGACTGTTCTCAGATCAGCCTCTGGGCCAGAGAGTCTGCAGAGATGACGGAGGATCAGTCTCTTCCCGAAAAAGCAGCACTCATACAGCGAGAGGCCCCCCCTCATTTATCTGCTCTGCTAACACCTCACCGCTGCGTCTAAAACACGATTTTAACGTCTAATTAACAACAAATTGTATAACACGCATCGTCCTCTTCTCTCCTCTGCAGGTCTGCAGCGAGTCCAGCTGCTCACTTTATGATCTCTGCAGCCTGAAACGCACAGGTGAGCATCCAAACCTCCACTAAACACACAGGTGAGCATCCAAACCTCCACTAAAC
>NW_024681457.1:0-590 GCF_008729295.1 Plectropomus leopardus | reverse complement strand
TTGCTGGCATTAAGATTTAAAAATCAGCTCAAGATCAATTAATCAGACCTGGGGAGAATCATCAGCATTCTCTTGAATTTAACCCTTGACTATTCTCCTGCTCTGCAGTATCAAGTCATCCTTTCAATTACGGACGTTTGACCCAGAAGGTGCCGTTTTCTACGGAGACACCAAAAACGGGGACGACTGGTTTGTTTTGTCCCTGATAAATGGCATCCCCTTGATGCAGATCAGCAACGGAGACGTTCTCATCAGCGTGGAAGGCGGCCCCAAGATCAATGACGGAAAATGGCACACAGTGAGTGTGCAGTGTAGTTTTTTGTGTGTGTGAATCAGTGTCTTGAAATAAATCTCAGAAACAAGTTATTTTGCACTGGAAACAAGTGAAATTTCCTCATAATATTCTAAACATGATAATAATAATCACTTATTATGTGTCGCACAGCTGTAACTTTTTGTCTAAATTCTGCTTGTGCTCCTGGCGCCACAAAGCTGGAGGTAAGCAACCACAAAAAGTTTGTGATTCTGGAGGTGGACAGCTCCGATAGGCTGGTGGTGGGCCTGCAGTCCGAACAGACAGAAGAGGTGAT
>NW_024681456.1:0-343 GCF_008729295.1 Plectropomus leopardus | reverse complement strand
GGGAAATGTCATCCGGTAAAATAAATAAATAATAACCAATAATCACATTGATAATGGATAAATGCATAAAAATAATAACAATAATAACATAATAAAAATACATTTGAAAAAAGATTAATCCATAATAATAAAAACAATAAAAAACATAATACATAACAAAAACACATGTACTTCCACAGCGATGTTTGCATACACACCTTAATACATTTAAACCAAAAACAAATGAACATAATATGAACATAATTCCTGGGTGAAATAAAAAACTGTCAGCAGTCATCATCACAGTTAGCATAGCTTACAAATAATGATTAGCCTCCTGAAATAGCGTGCAGCGTCACCGTGG
>NW_024681455.1:0-560 GCF_008729295.1 Plectropomus leopardus | reverse complement strand
GGATTTCTTTATTTGTTTTTGCTTTTTACTCTTTTTTTCTCTTTTTTTAAATGCGCTCCTTTTCAGGTATTTTCTTTTTTTTTAAACTAATTTCGTGCATTTTTTTGTTTCATGTTTTTGAAAGAAATCAAACCTATTTGCTCAGGTTTCAAAGGTTTAAAAAACCTAATACCTGACATACCACGGACACATTACAGTCACTGGTCATGACTTCTATGTAGAGATTTGGTTCGTAAAGAGACGTGGTGACGAGGTGAGAGGCAGCGAGCTCGTGTGAGAGTCGGAGAGAGTCACAGTGAGTCAAAGGTAACGCAGACGAAACCTGAGAGCGCCGCAGGATTGTGTCGGCGCTGTGACCTCTTGTGCTCTTTCACACACTCAGACGTTCACTAACGTCACACACACACTGAATCCTCCATTACACACAAACACTGCACTTTTAACATGACTTAACCCTTTGAAATCTGAGCAAATTGACCCGATTTCTTTCACAACCATGAGAAAAAAAACAGCGAGCAACTTGAGAAGAAATGACCCAAAAATTTGCAATAAATTAGTTT
>NW_024681454.1:0-781 GCF_008729295.1 Plectropomus leopardus | reverse complement strand
AGGCCAGAATCAAACCCATGGCTGCTGCAGTGAGGATGTGGCCTACATGTACATGGGGCGCCCGCTTTACAAACTAAACTACTGGGCGCCCGCCAATCTAAATTTTAATGGTGTCAACTCAAAAGAAATGTTTATTTGCCCCAGTCAACCTTGGATATGAGTGCACAGCCCTGCAACATATCGGCAGTAGAAAAACAACTGGTCTCCCTCTTCCTCATTACAGAATCTGAATAATGAAAACTTTTCAGTGTTAAAAATATTAAGTGGGTGCACAACATGATGAGCTTGAGGCTCTTTTTCAGGTATGTTGCCAGTCAGAGACACACCATCCAAGTCGACTACATTAGATACATGGATGAGATAGCAGAGCTGGTCGGAGTTAAACCCAACTTCCTGAAGCTCCTGCTGACTGATCCCAGGCTGGGACTGACTGTGATGCTCGGCCCCGGCACGTCGTACCAGTATCGTCTCACAGGGCCAGGAAAATGGGCCGGAGCCCGCCAGGCCATCCTCACCCAGTGGGAGAGAGTGGCTCAGCCCATGCAGACCAGACCCTGTGATGATCCCAAACCCAAGAGATCGTTTGTGTGGCCTGTCGTTCTGTCAGCTGCTGCTGTGGGCGTGGCTGCCTACGTTAACAGGAGCAGCCTCCCAGCTTTCATGCAGGAGCCCTCTGCACTGTTAGAAAAGATAAATGTGTTCCTGCCTGCACAGTGATGTGTAATTAACCCTTTGAAACCTTGTGCGACATCACTTTTCTTGTGCTGCTTTCAGAGGCCTT
>NW_024681453.1:0-727 GCF_008729295.1 Plectropomus leopardus | reverse complement strand
AAGGCAGCCCAAAAAGACGGATGTGGATCCAGGTTTCAAAGGGTTAACATGTTTATCATTGTGATGTTAATGGTAAAAAGTGAAGCTCATGTTGATGACTTCCTATACTACTGGTTTTGGTTTCGTTACTGGTCCTCTCCGGCAGAACCATACAGAGGAGGGCGGAGGGCTGCACCAACATGCGGCTGCGTGTGATGTAACAGATAACTCCTAACTGGCCGATAACACCAACAGGCGACGCTCAGATGACACGTGAGTATGTAAAGTGGATTTAGATTGAACGTTGGTTGTAATTATTATGTGTCTATTATGAGTGTCTTTGAAAGTGCTTCTGTGGATTGTCAAAGTTTGTTTGTCTCGTGTCTGGGTCAGCTGCTGTTTATCAGGGGAGGAAGAATGAGGAAATATCCTTACAGTGTTTCTCTTTGTTGCAGCCTGTTTTATCTGTTTTTAGACTACAGCTGTGCATTAAAGGGGGGCAGCCCCTCAGTAAAGGATCTAGATACGTTATTTAGGCTGCATGGCAAAGGTTACTGTGCTGTGTCTTTGTTCTGACCTGTCGGGGGACTGCAGATGCGAATTAGCTCAGATATAATAAACGGTTATTATTATTATTTACAAAAGCCCATAAAGTAGCAAAGATCTCACGGTTCACAATAAATACAAAATAGTATAAATCAAAGACATCAAGAAGCCTAGAAAATAGGGTGGCAACTTACACCATTTT
>NW_024681452.1:0-332 GCF_008729295.1 Plectropomus leopardus | reverse complement strand
AAAAAAAGTGTGGCTCAGTGTGTTCGAAGGGAAAGTCTATATTTCAGGTTAAAAATATCAGCATGTTCCGGCTGTGAACCTGCTGAAGCTGGTTCATGATGTCGGAGTTAGAAAGCAGTGAACTTGTCCTTTAAAGCACTTGGATGTGGCTCCTCCCCCCACTGGCCCCCCGGGTGTCTCACTGCGTCATGGACACTGTCCTTGGCCCTCAGCTGACATCAGCAGAGTTAATCTATTCCTCTGAGCTGATTAACTCCGTTTATCTGCTCAGCTGCTGTTAGCCACCTGCACACACACTGTAAGACACTGTAAAACACTGTAATATACAGTAA
>NW_024681451.1:0-686 GCF_008729295.1 Plectropomus leopardus | reverse complement strand
ATTTTCGACAGACGTCGCTGCCGATACTGAATTTTACCCTTTCAAAAATTTAGTCAATTATCGGCCTGACTGATATAGCTGTCAAGTTTTTGTCAGATGTCACTGTTGATGCTGAATGTTCCATTTTCACACCATATTGCCCTTAAATCAGCAGAACAGACACATAAATCAGCCAATATTTTATTTATGCCATAAAATATCATGTGACTGTAGATAAATACAGTTACAGACACTGATTATGATATGTGATAGATATGATATTGTTAATTATGAGTGATATATCATTTTGGCCCTTAATAATAAAAATTTAAAAAAAGATTTTCACATATTAAATACTAAAATTACACTGCTAAGGTCTTATTTGAGTATTGGCTTGACTCATATATCACACTGCATGATAAGCCAGACTTCGCCAAATGTCCCTGAGTCCTGGCAGGTAATGTCGGTTTACTGCGGAGTTTCATCTGTGCTGAACGTTATCAGGCTCAGACCACTGTCGGTGTGGGAGGATGATGATTTCAAAACTTGCATGCCTGAGCCAAGGCTCGTACCACCAACCTTCCGCATGCTAACCGCCTGCTGAACCCACTCAGCCACACCTTCTGATGAGGTGTGAATGGTCCTGATTAAGCGTCATTCGTGTCTTACCTGGCTGGATATTTCAAAATGAAAATCACCTGTAACTG
>NW_024681450.1:0-1965 GCF_008729295.1 Plectropomus leopardus | reverse complement strand
TTTGAGCCATCATTAGTGACATAGAATAATGTTTGTGAGATGGTTCCGTTTGGGGAAAGTAACTGATTACATTTACTCAAGTACCATTGTAAAGTACACTTTTGATGTACTTGTTCTTTTCTCCAAGTCACCCCGTTATTACTCAGCTTAACTTTTAGCCACATACCCCTCTTAAGCTTTCACTATGTTAGTACTGTTAGCAGTGTCAGCACAGCTAATAGTGGTGACATTTAAAGGTTTTGCGGCCCAAAATTACACCATGGGTTGGGATGGTGTTACGAGCAGTTCAGTTGGTACCATCCACAACTTTTGACAATGGAAACATAAAAATAAGTGTCCTAATGTGAAGAAAGGGTTAGGGTTAGGATCATTAGATCATTCTCAGTAAAACAACAGATTCACTTAAGAGCACTGATAACGATTCTTCAGACATGACACAGCTAACCAACACATGATGGTTCTGACTACTTGGCTCATATTTTGCCATGTTACTGAGGACCACACAGGCACAGATGACTTTGCAGACCTTTACTGGTGACATTAAAGGCTCTCCATGCATGCATGCATGCTTTGCTCACTGGGGCTTGTTGGGTTCAGGCAAAGAGCCAGAGTTTAAGGGTAAAGCCAGTGTAACCAAGTAGAAAACCATCAATAAGTCCCTGCTCTAACGTCTCTCCCATGGTTGGTGGTATCCCTTGGAACATCTGGTGGCTGGGCCTGGGTCATGGGGGGGCCCTCTCAGGTTCAGCCTGAGTAAATGACATGGAGTAGCCACCCTGTGGATCCACCACCTGCAGGGACAGGCATCTGGGCCAGATACATTGGCCAGAAATCAGGACGGATTTAGGACCCAGGTGTACTGACTCTTGCCTTTGTGGATTAGCTATAGGGAGGAGGAGTATCACTTCTCTGGCGGAAAAGGAACCGTAGCTGGTGCAGGAGGCTGAGCTGTACCAACTAGACATAGTTGTACTCACCTCTATGCACGGCGCCTGTTCTGGAACCAAACTCCTGGAGAGGCACTTGACTTTCACCTATTCCTGAGTTGCCCAGGGTGAGAGGCTCCAGGTAGGTGTTGGGATTCTCTCAAGCCCCCCTGCTAAGTGCTGAGTCCCCTGGGAATGAGAGGGGCGCTTCATTGAGACTGCGGGTTGCTGAAAAGTCTCTGATCGTTGTTTGTGCTTATGCCAGTACCCAGCTTTTTGGAGTGATCTGGTGATTACCAGGTACAGATTGGTCCTTCTACAGTCATTCTGGGGGACTTCAACCCTCATGTGGGTAACAATGAAGATACCTGTCACCGGTCATTTGGAGGAACAGCCTGTCTGATCTGAATTTAAGTGGAGTTTTATTGTTGGTCTTCTGTGCTCATCATAACTAACAGTGTGTTTGCGTATAGGGAGGTTCATAGAGGTACTGGGTACCAGAACATCCGAGGCCAAAGATCGAAGATCGACTTTGTAGTTGAATCATCAGATGTTTTGGACAGCTGGACAAGAAAGGAGCACAGGTGTCAGCTGATCACCACCTGGTGGCGGGTCAGATCAGATGGCAGGGGAGGCTGCCAGACAGACCCGGTAAACCAAACGTGCAGTGAGGGTGAACTGGGAACTTCTGGTCAAGGCTCCTGTCCGCGAGGTCTTCAACTCTGACCTCCAGGAGAGTTTTCCATTCATCCCGGAGGAGGCTGGGAACATGAAATCCATGTGGTCCATGTTCAGCATTCCTCAACAATGCAGATTTGTGGATGTGGACGCTAACATGGACAAGATAAAGGGAATCCTACCTGGTGTCTGTCTTCTCCATCCTTTTTCTTAGATGTTTACTCTGATATTTACATTGAAAAACTTTGAATGGCCAAAAGTGACAAGTGGATTTCTCAACCTCAATGAGAGTCTTAAAGCCATGTTACCATTGTTAAGATAAGTTAGGATTAGCCTTTCTTGTCTCCCTTAGGAGAAATTT
>NW_024681449.1:0-812 GCF_008729295.1 Plectropomus leopardus | reverse complement strand
ATTAAAAAAAAAAACATTGGGGATTTTTTCTGCATATATAATAATATTTATATGTTTAAAATTATGTCATGGAAATATGGACATGTGTTTGTATATTAGGATTTTGTTTAGGTCAGTCCTTTTTATTTTATTCTTACATTTTAAAATGTTTTGGTGCTAATTGTCAGGTTTTTCCTTTTTTTGTTAAAAAATTTTGTGCTTATTTTGGGTAATTTGTTGTTGTGTTGCTCATGACCTCTCCAAATGTTTTTCCCCTTAAAAACCCATTTTGCTGAGGTTTTAAAGGGTTGAGCTCAAATATCAGAGGCAAACTGTCAGCATTCACTGAAGTAACAGAAACAGTGTGAGGATTACTTTAGGATTACTTTGTGTACTCTCAGTACGTGTGTAGTGGTGAAGTATTACTGTTAGTAGAAGTTAGTACTGGATTTGTGTCGTCACTAGTTTTCAGTGTCAGAGTGAGTGTGGCTGCAGCAGTGATGTACTGCAGTACTCCTGCTGTCACAGTACAGTGTGTAGTGTAATGTGCAGTATTTTTACCCTCTGACTCCCAGCTGGACTCCTGACGGCGGCCGCTCTCTCCTCACGCTCATCCTGACCGTCGCTCTCTCCTGAACTCTGAAACACAGCAGCAGCGTCACACCGCTGTCATCACCTGAGAGCTTTAACTCTTTACTGTCCTGCTCAGCTGCATGCTGCAGCTCACTCTGACCGAGCTATCTGTACCCGCTCGCTTCAGCTTAGCTCTGATGAACTCATGCAGCTGGCGTCACTATGTCTGAGAGCAGGAAGTCAGCCTGCAGACAGGAGCG
>NW_024681448.1:0-404 GCF_008729295.1 Plectropomus leopardus | reverse complement strand
GGGTAAACAGGCGTGCTCTCGAACAGGACGCTGGTGGCGCCGTTGCACAGCGGGCCGTACACCACGTAGCTGTGTCCCGTGATCCAGCCGACGTCCGCCACGCAGCCGAACACGTCGCCGTCCCGATAGTCAAACACGTACTGTGGAGACACAGCGGCACGAAGGGTTAACGCACCGCCGCAGCAACACGACTACATTTCCCACAAGCCTTTGTGACCAGACGGCCGTCACGTTTGAGAAGGATGGTTTGTTTGTTTGTTTGTTTGTTTGTTTGTTTGTGGATGTTGTTGAGCGTTTTCTTCTGTGCTGCACTTTGATTTATGCGGTTTTATTTATTCTTTTTTTTAAGAATTCTTCAACACGCTGCGTTTTCTTAAAATCGTTGTTATTTGTTTGGTTTCTGG
>NW_024681447.1:0-943 GCF_008729295.1 Plectropomus leopardus | reverse complement strand
AAACTTGTTATACCAGATAAAGTGGGCCACATGAGACTCATTTTACTTACAGGAGACCATATTCCTTTCTGACTCTCGCAGAGGGATTCAAAATCATCAGCTGAGGCTGACAACACAGACTTTCAGTGCATTCCAGTAGCACAGTGATAAAACATGAAAGTGACTGGAAATATGCAGTAATAATGAATGTGGCATAGATGAAAAAATATATGTAAAACTGTTTTAGTTTTATGTAACTGAAAATTTTAAAGAAAATATAAAGAAACAGTCAAACACTTTACTCCTTAAAGAAACCTAAACTGAAATAAACAGAAAGAAATAGGCTGCACACACCCACAAAGTACATTAAATGATTTACAATAATGGAAATAACAATGTAAAAAATAACATACGGCAACAATGAAATGAAAGGAGAGCAAATATAAAAGGAATGTACCTGTCCCCGCATGTCAGCAGGCAGTGTGTATAGAATTGGCACTGCTGATGCAGCTTGTCTTCATAACCACCAACACACACACCGACTGCTTCCCAATTACTCGACTGAAGATAACTTGCAACGACAGCAAGTTTCTATTATCGTCTTTTTTTTCCTCTCAGCAAAGCAGACTGGAAATCATGCACTCTAATACCCAGATAGGACGGCAATGAAAGGCACATCAGGGTGTTTTTTTTCATAGACAATTAGTAAAATATGCCCATTGTTAATATGTATTTGCTGGTTGGTTGGCTGGGTTTCCTCCCCCTGGTCTTACATCAAGGCCTTAACGACAGAGGGGTGGCGTGAGGCATTCATCACCTCCTTCACACGTGTACTCATTGTGGAGAGGTGGAATGGCATGGTTGTTTGCATTAAGGAAGCAAGTAATGAAGCAAAATTAAGATATCACCCCTAAAAAAAAAAAAAAAACCTTTTTAGATTAATACATGAGACAAATCTACTTGA
>NW_024681446.1:0-465 GCF_008729295.1 Plectropomus leopardus | reverse complement strand
TTGGCAAAGTGACTGACAGGGTGAACCCCATGAACTTGATACTAGCACTATGCCACTGTTTACTTCAGCCAGATCACTGCTGATATAGGCAGCAAAGTTATCAGAGATCCAATAAGGGAATTGAGTATACCTGCTAAAAAGGCCCCAGCTGCTATCCCCCGTGTGACAACAGTGCCTCCTGGAGCATGGAAGCTGAGTACAGCGGCTGTGACACTGTCACAACTGGCCCCACTCCCATGTATCAGGGGAGGGATCTGGAGGAGAACAGTTCAACTACAAGACACTTCAGAGAGGAGTGACTAACTGCCTACTACTGGCTAAAGTTTGCCAGACATGTGATGAATGAAAACTGTTGACATTTTCCACTAAAAGAGAGGGAGTCTTTATTTGTGATGGATACCAAAACACAGAGGCGGTCCTGGGTAGTTTTGCGCCCACCCTAACCCTAACCCTAACCCCCCCCCC
>NW_024681445.1:0-433 GCF_008729295.1 Plectropomus leopardus | reverse complement strand
AAAAAAGTTGTTTAAAATTCTAATAATTTTGCAGAAATAATTTATTGATATTTTCTATAATTATGATAATGATGAATATATTCTCCTAAAATGTGTCTGCAGCTTTTTTTTCTTGATGTTGTTGAAAGAAATACATTTATTTTTAGGGTTTACTTATTTTGTTTATTCTGTTGTTGTTTTTATTGTGTTTCGTTGTTTGTGTCTGAGCTGTTTGGATTTAACTCTCGACGTCATGAACATGAGGTGAAATCTCCACATGCAGTGAAGCTTGAATGAGCTTAGAGTTTGTGAAAGAAGTGGCTGCGGGCTTGAAAGGGTTAATCAGCCCGCGAGGAGGGCGTGCCGTGCGAGTCTGAGCGACGCTGACGGACGTGTTTTATGGGATGTTCGGCGTGATCACTCTGACAGTGAATCGCCTCTCCGTTTTTTTTTT
>NW_024681444.1:0-547 GCF_008729295.1 Plectropomus leopardus | reverse complement strand
TGAGTAACTAGAAATGTCCAACAAACTGCAAAAATGAGCATTTTATTGAGGTCATTTTCTTGTTTCTTTTTAATCATTATTATTATTATTTTCTTTCCCTTTCCCCCCTAACTTTAGGTAATTTTCTTGCTTATTTTTGGGCCATTTCTTGTTAAGTTGCTCATTGCTCTCCAATGTTTATTCTTTTAAGAAATGAAGCCAATTTGCCAGTAGAACATTTCTTAGAGCACTTTCGTGGGGTCATTTATTTTTTACTTTTCTTTTCTTTTTTCTTATTCTAAGGTAATTTTCTTGTACCTAATTTCTTGTTTTTTCTCTGGGCCATTGCTTGTTAAGTTGCTCATCGTCCGACCTTCTGCTGCTCCATCTGTGCTCAGAGTACGCTCTGCGCTCCGAGAGTGTGGAACAATGTATAACTGAACGGTACGCATATTCAAACAGTACCACTATTGAACGCTCCAAAAATATAAAATCGAAACACGGTGGCAGATGTTTAACTTTAAAAACCTAAAAATTTGTGCATGAAAACAGCTCAGACTTCAATTTT
>NW_024681443.1:0-377 GCF_008729295.1 Plectropomus leopardus | reverse complement strand
CAACAACAGAATCACTGGTTTGTGTCTTTAAATCTGTCCCACTCTGCTGTTGTCCCGCTCTGTCCTCGTCTTAGTGCCGTACCCGCCGCTCAACATTTCCCGTAAGATCGTCCATCTGAGCCAGAGGGCGCTGCCGGGTCAAGTCCCCGAAATGGTCCCCCCTGAGGGGGGCGAGGACAGCCGGAGAGCCTCCCGTCGCGCCCGGGACGTCCCTCTGATGGAGGAGCAGGAGGAAGAGGAGGAGGAGGATGTGCACACCGAGGAGGCGAACGCGGAGCAGGAGGCCGTTACTCGGTTCCCCTTCAGCGCGACACAAAACATGACGGGCGGCAACCAGACGACGCCCGAGACTCAGAGCTACTGGCTGGACCCGACCG
>NW_024681442.1:0-434 GCF_008729295.1 Plectropomus leopardus | reverse complement strand
ATTTATTCATTTATTATTTATTTTTCTATTACCTAAATGATTTAGATAACCACATCAAACATCAATATTCCACACTGTAATATACTGTGGGACTGTGACAAAGAATTATTTTTATTCTCGATTAATCGGCTAACACATTAAAATACATAACATAAGTCACAAATTTAATTTAATTCAGATCACCTGTTCATTTTATAAACAACCTCCTGCATAATTCAGGCTTTATTTATTCTGCCCATATAAATAATTATCTATATTGTGTTGCTTTTTCTCCCTCCTGGATGGTCACATTGGTTTTCAGAAACACCAGCAGGGGGCATTAAAGACCATTTATTTGTTAGTCAATGCAACTTGTTATAAACCGGGGAGCCCTCATTTGACCTGATGACTCAGAGTAAAGTCCTTATTCTACTGGCAGTTTAGATCGCTTATCA
>NW_024681441.1:0-281 GCF_008729295.1 Plectropomus leopardus | reverse complement strand
TGCAATTATGGTAATTTAAGAAACAGTTTCCCCCCAGCTTTAAAATATATATATTTTTTTTTAATCTATAATTTTTTTGCATTTTATGCAATTATTTCCATTTTTTCCCATGTTTTTTAAAGTAATCGCACCACAATGCGCGGCGCTCGGCGGTTCAGGTGAGGTTGCGGCGGGTTGATCTGGGACTCGTACCCTGAGCAGGAAGACCTTTGAGCCTTGAGCTCTGAGGTTCATGTGCTGCCAGGACAGATATTCATTAACTCGAGCCCGCTGCTGCAGGT
>NW_024681440.1:0-960 GCF_008729295.1 Plectropomus leopardus | reverse complement strand
CCACAGGTGTTATCAGCTCACATAAACCGTCGCACCGTCACTCCGGCTCACCTGCGCGCGACCTCGTCATTTCGTAGCATCTAGCGTCTGCGCATGTCAGTAACGTCACAATTTCAAACCAAGGCATTGATTGATTGACATAACTGACATAAACCTATCACTAGAAAAATCAATCTTGTAACTCTTACTCACTTCTAATGAAAATTAGCTATCCCCATTTTTCTGGGGACCACCTTAAACTCCCTCAAGGATCCCTGGGGGTCCTGGACCCCTGGTTGAGAACCACTGATCAAGAGTATATTTCTAAATGGATGATTTGGGTATTTTAGGGTATGTGTGAACAACAGCAGTTAAACAGTAGCCTATAGATTTGTAAAGCAACCCTCAAACTACCAACAAGAAGGTATCTATGTACACAATGCAATGTCTGTTACACAGAAATATCCTACCTAGATTTGTGAATAGTTGGCAGTGGACAATAATGTTTAAGTTTTATTAACAAAAGTGACAGATGCCTCAAGGGTTCTGCAAAACATTATATGGCAAGAAGAGGAACTAACAAGAGTGAAGGGGAACAACAAAACATTGAAGAAAAGAGGAAGCAGTCAGGACATTAAGCACATACACAAAAGCATGCGTGCTGTGGCCTTTGGCAGGCCGAGATCATAAAAGTACTCTTTACTCTGAAAATAGCTTTCTGTCTATGGAAGCACCTGTGGAGGCCTATAGGATTATGTGTAGTTTCTACCAATTAAATATGTAGAGAATACAGTTTCTGAAGAAATAGCTGACGCTACACTGATCTCTTAATGTTATGACTTTTTCCCTGTACGTTAATTAGTTTAATCACACAATATTATGACTCTCAAATTAACATTTATTCTGTTTTTTCCCCAATATGGCTCTAATCCTCCTTGGTAGATTAAAATGAAGTTACCTGTCATATTTTTTTGTACATTT
>NW_024681439.1:0-1326 GCF_008729295.1 Plectropomus leopardus | reverse complement strand
AAACTACAGAGCCACCTGTTGTTTTTCTAATCCTTGTCATTAAAGGCACAATGTGATTGGTTGATGCCTGTAATTGCAGAGCAGAAACTAAACAACATTTTTGCTTATTTGTAATATTTACATTCATTCACATTTGAAAAAAAATTATTGACATGCAAATTATTCCAGCCCGTTGTCGTCCAAACTCGTACAAATGTTACAGATTTGGTGTATGATCATGACACCAATCAGAATCAGGTCAAAACGCTAACGATGTAATATGAGGAGTGTGAGGGCGCCTGCAGGGCTGGTGGGAGTGGTGCATGGATCCAACAGACCCCGGACTTTCATGCAGGAGTCCGGCATTTGCTTCCAGTTTAAATGTAATGGGTTTTTTTTACCTTACACGCCAAGCTTCGTGTAAAAGTGTGAAAAAACTGGTGTTTTTTAACAGCATGTGCGTTTGTTGACGTCCCAGTGTGGGTTGCCATGAGCTTTTGTTGCCTAAAAATAACCTCGTGCGGTGTAACCCACCATGTGCTTGAGCTGACATCATGGTAGCGGCATCCAGGAACACCAAAAGCAGACTTAGAAGGATTATTAAAGCGTAATATGTCGACATGAGTCCACTGCAAAGCTGAAATGTGACAACTCGGGATGAGAACTGTGAATACTTTACATTTTCAGAATCTATATGAATCATTTGAACGTTTCTAAAGTGATGAATGAATGAATATGAGTTGACTTTGTGTGTGGGAGGTGGAGGTGATGGTGGACGTCCAGCATGCCTGCAGAGCTGCAGACCGCTGTTAGAGACCAACAGACAACAACACTGGTTGTGTTTTTGGGAATTGTTGCTTTGTTTCCGGCAGCGTTTTAGGCACCAAAATTTGGTTGTGTTATAGTGACTGTTTTCAATGTTTTCCAAGTGTAAAAAGTGTGTTGTTTTCACTGAGAAATTGTTGCTTTTCTAGCAATAATGCCTCATAACAAGTTATTTAGGCTGATAATAGCTGAAAGAAGCCGGTTTTGGTGCCTAAATTTAACCACATGCTCGTTCTTGATGTGGCTTTGGTGTGTCTGGGCCTTTAAACTCTCACTCTTTGCTAACTTAAACAAATATCCTGCAGAGTTTCAGCTGTTCCTGACAGACAGAACTCATGATTCAAAAGGCCAATGCCAGTTTTCTTTAGCTGTAAACATAAACTAAATTATGAAGACCAGAATATAACACAAAACCTTTAAAAAGACGGCAAAGCTTTATGTATTAAATTTAATTTCACACTATTTTATTATCTTCTGCTTGGTAAAATGGAGACACTGGTATCTTTAAATTGAGAATAAATG
>NW_024681438.1:0-547 GCF_008729295.1 Plectropomus leopardus | reverse complement strand
TGATTCTAAGGTTTTTAATCCATAGCTGAAAGGTCGTCTGACTGGAGAAATGAAAGCCTTAAATATTTGTTGCCTGACGACTATGATGCACATTTTGTGGAGCGACTCCAAACAGCAGAAGTAGCTGAAAGTGCTACGAGTAAAACATCTGAAAAGGTCTTAAAACTTGTGACTGGTTATTTGTGAGCAAACGCACTGGCTGGTGGTCTGACCTGAGCAGAGCAGAGCTGTGGCGGTGAGCAGCGCGTACTCAGCCTCCGTCACCCGCAGAGTCGCCATGCTGTGGAAGAAGTTGAGCACCGGCCCCAAGAGATCCTCACTGGCTCCTGATCACGCCGGCAGACGGGGGACATACATTTTTATGTAAAATACCATCAGTAAGTGTTTTATTCTCAGGATCTTAGATATCTGTATAAATGAGTGTTTGTGTTTACCGGAGCTGAGCGGCGTCCGGTTGTGGAAGTTTTCCTTTGTCTCCGTGTTTCTCAGCCAGCTGTGTGTTGACATACTGAAAATCTGCAGGGCTGAGAATACCGAAAAGGTTATT
>NW_024681437.1:0-711 GCF_008729295.1 Plectropomus leopardus | reverse complement strand
CAAAATTGGTCTCACAGGTTTTGATCAAGGGACAGCTGATGGAAGTATAGATTAGACAGCTGCAGTGTCCAGAAATTATAACATCAATAAGGGATTTGTTTGACAATTGATCAGCCATTGAATACGGATGATCAGACACATGGGTTTGTTACAGACAAGCCTTATACTGGTGCTTCCAAGACACTTGCAGGAAGTCCCATAGTCACCTACTGTGCATATATCAGCTTATCCCTTGCTGCCTTCTAACCTACATCCATAATAAGAAGAAAGGTTCAGGCGTCAGTCACAGTCATTTTGTAATCCATTTCCATTTGCTTTGGAGGACGATGTCATGCCTGATTTCAGATGTCTACTTTGAATGGAGGGTCGGCCCAGTTTAAATTAAAGTCATGAGTTTAGGGATTGACCCTTTGTGGACACTTTAAAGGAACAACATGTTATCAGTCATCGGAGATGTTCACTATTTCTACTATTGAATTCAAATTATCTTCATCCAAGACCATTTATCATGCCGTGAAAAAAGATATTTCATTATTTCATAGTCTCAGTTGTGGTGCCAGCTGAAGTTGGCCAGTGAGACAGAGTTTGTTCGCTGAATACATTTTTTTTTTTCAAATTGATCATTCAACAAAAGTCCTGTCTTGAGTAATAACCTAAATCAGGCTTACATAAACCAAGCATAACCAAGTTAACCCTATTTGATGAAATATA
>NW_024681436.1:0-502 GCF_008729295.1 Plectropomus leopardus | reverse complement strand
TGAAGTTAAATTGATGCTGACTTCCTTTAAGAGGAAACTCATGTATCAGTGTTGATCTAATAAACATCAGAAATGGAGAGAAAGGCCCAAACATACTGGCAGGTTGCAAATGTGTATCCTTGGTATTTTAAAATCCATAACGCGCATTAGAGAGCTTAATAAATCAGGATAATGTGGCTTAACAACGATCTGCATCGGGATTAATTATTTTACATCATTAAATTATTTGATTATTTAATTAAACATTTTAGACAAGACGTGCTTCCTGTTTTGGGATGAAGAAACATTTTTGTCATGGCAATGGGAAGGATATGACATTGTTATTTTTATTTATTTATTTTTTTTTGTTACTTAAAATTGAAACTTTTATATCCATATAGGGAGCAGGTCCTCGTCCACGAAGTTCGCCATGTTGAAACGCCATGTTTCTACAGTAGACCAGAGGAGATAAACCAAACCAAACACTGTCTCTAGATGGGGGCATTTGGGTTTTTGCATCAGC
>NW_024681435.1:0-368 GCF_008729295.1 Plectropomus leopardus | reverse complement strand
ACCAAAACAACACGCTCAAAAGTTCTGTAGTGCTAAGGGGGAACAGCTATAATTTTTTGTGAGTCAGTCATTACAACGCCTTCACATTACACAGTCATTTAATTGAGTGTAGTATGTCAGTATCTGACACAGAGGCAAATGACCACGCCCCAGTATTTGATGAGTTGGGAGTGAGATCAGACTGAAAGTGCCACTGTACTATATAAAGCCAGTGGCATTTATACTATGAGGATGTAGAGACGCCGAAATACAGAAGACCCAGAAATACTAAATAATCAGAGCAGATTGGCCTTTTTCAGTAAGGGAACTAAAAGAGACGCGCTAAAATGGAGTGTTTCAGACAGAGGGAGATTACAGGTGTTCCAGCA
>NW_024681434.1:0-643 GCF_008729295.1 Plectropomus leopardus | reverse complement strand
GCACATACTCAGTGAACAGCTGTCACATCCTTGGAAACAGATTAAAAACTCTCCCGAAAGAAAAAGCAAATAAAGCAACATCTGGAGTCTTTCACAGGGAGACACATGAAAACGCCGACAGTGCTGTTCCCGCGCTCCGACCCCTCCGCTGTGACTCAAAGTGTCCATCAAAAACCTCAGCTCATCCTGAGGGTGTCCCGGTGTCCCGGTGTCCCTGTCTCCACATACCTGGGTGTCACGAGGCCGCGGTCCCGCTCAGCAGCGCCGACATGTGCGCATCCGTCACGGCCTCCTGCTGAGTCACACCTGTGGCGGCACACAGGTACACGGCCAGGATGTGTTTGCACTGCGAGACAAGAGCAGACGCTGATTCATCACGCAAACACGGACACGGATGAGATTAATGACACAGATATGACGCCAAAACGGTGCATCGATAATTAACACGACCAGCAGCGATTTACCCAGCAAATAAAAACTTTCATCAAAGACTCAACGCAAACGCCAAATCAGATAATAAACATTTCTGACGCGAAAAAAGCGGCGACAAAGAGGGTCACGAGAGAGCATTATCTGTGATAATTAACACGTGTAATAGCCTGTATTTCCGCACTGCTCTCGTTATTATCGACATTAACACGTT
>NW_024681433.1:0-573 GCF_008729295.1 Plectropomus leopardus | reverse complement strand
AGGTTAATACATTATCCATTAAAAGACCTTTTTCACTGCAGACATTTTGCAATGTCATAGCAGGAAAAAGACAGGCCTATTTATGATGGCTGCATTCCATTTAGGGGAAGTTGTGCTTGCTGGCTCACTGGAATAATATACTGGGACACTGAGCCAGTGTTAATATTATGCACTTTTCCTGCTATGACAAGTCAAATGTCTGCTGTGAAAGAGGTCCATCAAGATAAACAAGTTAAAACAAGACTCCCTCCAGTGTACAACTTACATTATAAATATTTTCTGAAATAAAATAGTAACTTTTATGAAAGGCCCAGTGTGTAACATTTAGGGGAAAATATTAGCAGAAATTATATATGATATAGCGTAATAGGTATGTTTTCCTTAGCATATAATCACCTGAAATTAACAATTGTATTGTTTTCATTACCTTAGAATGAGCCGCTTTTTATTATTAATAAAATACAATTGCTTTATTTAGCGTTTTTCTGGGTTAACATCACCAGCTTTGGGTGGGGTTTTTTTGGCGAGGAAGAGACCTCTGCGGGTAAATTCAGCTCACTGCTAGATGCCACT
>NW_024681432.1:0-587 GCF_008729295.1 Plectropomus leopardus | reverse complement strand
CAGATATTTTTACTTGAGCCTCCCTGAGTGACTGGTTGAAAATTCATGAATACTTGAAGTGCCACTCCCATTTTGCACAACCCCATCCACTCTCATAAAAAACAAACAGCCCTTTCTACTTCATTACATCTCAAGTGATGTGATTTTTACTTCCCTAAAATTATCTTTACATATTTAGTCACTTGTTACTTTACAGATTAGGAATTAATAAAACATGTGATCAGTTTATAAAATATAATACTGTGCAATATGTTAAATAGCTATATAATGCTATCCCACAGATTATAAAGGAGTTAAAGTGTATTATTTGAATGCTGCTCATATATTAAATTATAAATAATGATATTCCAATCATAAAATATGTAATAATTTAAACCCTCAGTGAGTATTTTTGATATAATATTTTGAGTGAAATCCTGAATTCAAGACTTTTCCCTCCAACAGTGTATTTTTACAGAGTGGCATTGTTAGTTTTACTTCAGCAAATTATTCAAGTACCTATTGCAATTAGAAAAAGATAAAATTAGAAAAAGAAGGTGAGTATATGTGTGAACTGACAAACTGATGAAATCAAAAACACTATATTA
>NW_024681431.1:0-693 GCF_008729295.1 Plectropomus leopardus | reverse complement strand
CGCTGCTGCTGCTGGTATTTGTAGTTTTTTTGTTCCTCTCTCGCTTCTTCACTCATAAAAACACATTAATGCCGATAAACGGGGATAAAAACACAACGTCCCATCATTCTCTGCGGCCGTGCGTCCTCTCCAGCGGAGCCGGGGTGTTTTCTCTCCGTGCGTCATGGTTACCTCCCGAGCTCGAGCCGCGACAAGCGCGAGACAAACCACCACAATAAAACCGGAAAAGTGGAGATTTGACCTTCAAAATAAAGTCATGCAGCTGGCAGGTGGCTGGTATCATGCTGTAGTCATATCAATGATGATCCTAAATTAAGTTTATCACATAAACGTACAGCAGTAAAAGTGTACTTAAGTTAAAGTGTTATCAAAAATGCACTTTGAATATGAAAAGTTCAAATTTAAATGATAAATTGTCAGATATTTCATTATCAGATTGATTTTTGGCAGCACATTACTGTTGTCGCTGCCCAGACGGAGCTAGTTTTAACTGTTTTATGTGCTGTTAATGATTTAAATCCAGTGGTTCCTAATCTAGGGTCGGGCCTTAATAGAGTAATGGGAGAGTAAATTATAAAATGAAACTAATTTCTGATACTCAAATCTGGACTTTTTCTTTAAATGTTGCTAATTGGATCATTTTTACTTTCATCCTGTCATCACTCTTGTGCATGTGCCAGAGTCTTTGCACAC
>NW_024681430.1:0-223 GCF_008729295.1 Plectropomus leopardus | reverse complement strand
TTGCTGCCGATCATTGACATGTCCCAGACTGTCAGCATCCAAAAAAAATCTACTTAGCATGTGTTATATTGAAAATAATTCAAATAAAAACATTTTTTTAAATTTAAAAGCATAGTGGCAATGTGACAAAAACCTAGCATTTAATAGGGTTAAAATTCTGTAAACTAAGGAATATTTGATATTTATGATTAAGACTGATATTTGTTAAGAAGAAATCTATTCA
>NW_024681429.1:0-259 GCF_008729295.1 Plectropomus leopardus | reverse complement strand
AAGCTGCTTTAATAAAACTCACAGACATTTGGTGCTTTCTCACTTCACTGATCTCTCGTAATCAAAAGCTTTCCACGACACAAAGTCTTTTAACAAATGTGATGGCCGAAACTGTTTCAAAGCCTCTCGACTCCAGTTTTATAATAAATAGAAATCTTTGTGTTCATATTTCTGTCAGGTTTCAGGCAGATATTAGTGCAAATTTGAACTAAATCAAAGCAATGGGGAAAAATTAAATGAGATTAAGTAGGTAACCTGC
>NW_024681428.1:0-1417 GCF_008729295.1 Plectropomus leopardus | reverse complement strand
ATATAAACCAAAACTCTGCATATTTTAACTGCAGTTGGGCTGATTTTGTTTAATTTTTAAAGGACACTGAACTGAGTGAATTAGACAGATAAAATACTCTATTTTATGTTTTTAAAATCATTGAAACAACTTCAAATCAGTTAGAAATTGTACAATATTTATAGACATGTGAATAGGCAAATTACTGTTGAACTGATGACATATTTGTGTAAATTTATGCAAATTGCCCAGATATGAGAGATAAGATATAAGTTAGTATCTGACAGTTTCTTATTGTTGGGGACCCATACATTTATAATGTAAAACTCAACATGTCCAGGTTCACAAAGAGGCTTTATAGGCTGGCAAATAGACTACCTCCTAAATCTCCTGTTGAATTTTAGGCCTCAGCTGGCACAAGGCCACTTTTTACATCTCAAAACCTTTTCTTGAATTCCCAGAATTTCTCAAATTTCGACCACCACTCCTCTGCCTTGTGTCTTTTTTCAGTTTCACTTTTTGTGCGTGCACAGTCTGTTCTCTGTCTCCCAGCTCTTTCATTTTACGGGCACCTCATGCTTTTCTCAAACGCTTTCGATCACAATTCCCAGACGGCTTCAGAAAAAAAATAATCCTGAAGCCTCAGAAATGCTACGAGAAGCTGTTTGATTCTTTGGTAATTTCTGCATGAAAATGGTTCAGTTCGTCCAAGGTTGTTCTCCTCTTCTCCTCTCCGTGGACCTCCTCTTCTCTCGTCTTGTTTCATCTCATCTCCTGTCCAATGTTGCATACATATTTAACAGCCGGAGTCGATGAAAGTCAGGGGAGATTTCAATCAGAGGCTCTTCACTCATCTTTTTCGTACCTCTCTGATCTGCTCGTGCATATTTTAGGATTTAAAAATCAATACATTAAAATCAATCTGTGTCCTCTCCTCACCTCCGCTTTCTCACGTCGAATGTTTCTGAGTTCATTCACCTCCCTTTTTGTTGAATAAATAAACTGAATACTTCTCCTCTCCACACACTCCTGATGTAAATCCAACACATTTACAAATGTTCTCTCCATCATCTGATCAGCTCTACTGTTTTCTTTGTGTCCACAGATGAGTTCGTTCAGTACGAGGGCCCTCACGCTGCTCTCGTCGATTTTCGGGGCCTGTGGTTTGCTCTTGGTGGGCGTCGCCGTGTCAACAGACTACTGGCTGCTAATGGAGGAGGGAATTGTCCTGCAGCAGAACCAGACCACAGAGGTCAAGATGGCGCTTCACTCCGGCCTCTGGAGGGTCTGCTTCGTGGCAGGTTGGTAATATTGTACTTTTATCTGCAGATTACCTTGAGGTGTTGATGCTATTTTTTGTTTGTGTTACAGAAATTATTTGGATTTTATACTTTTTTTTTTCTTTTGATCACAAAAAAGAACTGAAGGGGCGTTCGAG
>NW_024681427.1:0-276 GCF_008729295.1 Plectropomus leopardus | reverse complement strand
ATCACATAACTCACACGGCATTATCGAACTGCTGTGTGATAATATTTTCGAATATATAATCTGTGACGTTTGTTTTTCATATGGTTTATTGATTGCTTGGAACAAACAAAGCGCTTGCACCCTCATTGGTACTTTGCACCTCCCGTTAATCGTTTAACCCTTTTAAAAACTTGAGCATGTCGGCTTGATTTCTTTCAAAAATTAGCAAGAAATTAGTAAAAACTTACAAATGATTGCCTGGAAAATAAGGATTAAAAAGAAAGAAAGAAAGAAAGA
>NW_024681426.1:0-836 GCF_008729295.1 Plectropomus leopardus | reverse complement strand
CCAACTTCTTATATCAGGCTAAAATCTTTTAAAAAACACAGGGCATAAAAAAATAAAAAGTGTTTTATTCTCATTACAGATGGTACAGGGGTCGTCTTCAATCCAAAACCTTTTCTTAAGGAACACAGCAGTTGGATAAATCTAGATAGACCTTAAAATGAGTTTCTCTTTTTGGGGAACAGGGCTCTTGATAAATTTGGAATGTACTTTATCCATAATAGATAAGGTTATTGACTGAGTCTGTGTGAACCCCTCTGAAATAATCATGAAACACCCTAGATTTCTGCATTAGCATCTCATGTGCACTGCTGCTAGGCTGTGATGCGCTCTTTTATATGACTGTGTTGGAGAGCATGCACAACCCATCAGTTGTTCAGGCAGCCATCTATCAATGAAAGAAAATAACTGAGATTTGCGTCCTTAGGAAAAAATGAAGACCGTTTAAAATGAACGCAAACGGATTCCAATTTTCCAGTGGTTACTTTCCCCCAAAATATTTAACATCTAATTTTAAGGCATAAATCTGTATATATATTAAAGATGTGAAACTTGACTAATGTTAGTGGTGTCCTCTCATGTGCAAACAAAACATGAAGTTAAACACTGATGTGTATCCCGGAAACAGCTTGTTTTGTAAATCAGCTGAAAGATTCGTTTATTGTTATTTTGGACTGATTGGCTGAGTGCACATGCTCTACTATTGTTTTCAGCTATATTTTCAGCTATTATTCATATGTAAAATGTAACTTACATTTCCACCTTATGAACTGGACATCCATGTTGACACATGTGGACTGAAAATAAAAATAAATTGCATGTTTAGTTAAAAGACAACG
>NW_024681425.1:0-381 GCF_008729295.1 Plectropomus leopardus | reverse complement strand
TTACTTTTAAAATCACAAATTTAAATGGAAAAAAATCCAAAGGTGTTTAAAAAATCATTTTTAAAATGAAAGAAAAAATAAAAAGTGAAACAAAAAACAACAAAAAAAACATGCCAACCAAACCCGCAGGTCTACAGACGACCCCCGTGTCCATAAATCCAGCAGGTCAGACTCGGAACAGACTCGGAACAGACTCGCAGCTCTCAGACTGACACGAATCTCTGTGTGATTCAGCTGCAGGACGAGCGTCTCTCCATCATCGACAGGGACAACCGTCTCCTGGCGTCCAGACTGGCCGACATCGTCCGCTCTAAAGGACTCGTGGACCATCAGAACCAGAACCACCAGCAGAGGAGGTGACACACACACACACTCTCTCTC
>NW_024681424.1:0-807 GCF_008729295.1 Plectropomus leopardus | reverse complement strand
AGGAGAATCACCACCAAGAGGTTGAACACACCAGGTTTGCTGCATCCTACCCAGGATTGGGTCGAATCTGAATCTGGTTCAATTACCAGCGGTGCAAATCATTCAAATGTGCCAAGTAATTGAAAGGATTCCAGCTGATTGTTGACCTGCGTCCGAACCCACATCTCCTTTTAATTCCCAAATAACTAATCTCTAACTTCTTCTGCACCTACAGGTGGTTGACACTCCTGGAGGGAAGCAGATATTTTAACCAGCTCTCTCCTCTGAACCCTCTGTTCTGTCTGTTTTTCCTTTTCACTGCACACAGCAAGATGTTGATCAGATCTCATTTAGGGGCGAGATATTGATTATACTTAATGCAACCCGACTTGTTCCACATGGGATAAAATGATTGCTCAGTCACATTTTGTGCGCGAGCAACAGTGCACCTTGCAAATTCAATTAATATATGAACTGGAGAGCTGTTAGATTGTTAACCGTTCACAGTAAAAAAATCCTCTCATTTAACTGCACCGCTGTGACGGTTTAACTTCACACTAACATCTAACTGTTGAGTGACAGCTTCTTACACCGAAAAAAATCAACACTTTATGTCCGAGACAAGCTTACAGTACTTTGTTTCAATGTATTGTTCCATTTCTTTATTTAAGTTTATTGTAAAAGAATTTTATTCAACATTGTTATAGCAATAACGTATTTAAGCTTTATTATAACAGTACTTTATTTAACTTTATTGTAACAGTATTTTTTATTACTTTTTTATTATTTATTATTAAACTTATTTATCAAACTTTACTATTGTTAAGT
>NW_024681423.1:0-501 GCF_008729295.1 Plectropomus leopardus | reverse complement strand
GTGCTGTAAACATCACAATAGAATTTTATAAGTGTCTGTTTTTAGAGAGATATCTTAGCCCTTTTTTTAAAGGAACAAACAAAAAGGTTTTAAGACACATAAATAAAATGCATTTTTATTAATTGGGCAAACTGACCTTTTATCAGCGGCAGAGCAAGAGTGCTGGGTTGCAAACCTTCGGCATCCTTCAGGATAATCACGTCATTTGCATCAGCTGCAGCGCCACCTGCGTCTGATACAAAGACAACAGCACCATCATGTGGTCAAATTTAGGTATAACAGCGCACATTAATACAGCAAAGAGATCAAACCAAAACTCTAGATTCATTATAATTTCAATATTCATATTTGTAATAAAAAAACAAAAAAAAACACCAAAAAAAAGAACAGGGCCTGGCCTAACATGGAATCATTTTCAACTCTTTATGAAGTCCATTAGGTGATAATGTGTTCAATTCATGCATCAAAAATATATTACATGTCAAAGTAATAAGTTCCACA
>NW_024681422.1:0-651 GCF_008729295.1 Plectropomus leopardus | reverse complement strand
GTTGCACATGCTCAGCACAGATTGGGCGCTCACGAGAAAATGGCAAGTCCATCTCAGGGAAGAACGAGGTGGAATTATTACCCCAATTTTGATATGCAAGAATGTTTGTTGCTTCCCATCAGTGACTCATAGTGTCCTTGTTCTGATTCATTAAGTTAAATAAAGATTAAACATGGCAATTAACAGTCTGACTTGAAAACTGTTAATAAATAAAACAGATTTTAATAGGGCAAGTAAATACTGAACTCAGACAAGTAGATTTCTGATCCACTTGCCCCAACTGAAAAAGACATTCATGTTTAACCCTGCACAGGACAATGATCTAGACTAATCTCATGGAATAAAAGACATAAGAGAAGAAATTAACCTATTTTACATTCAGAATTTACCTGCAAAAACAATATTTAGACTACAATAGTAGTAGTAATAGTGCAGTAGAGTTCAAAAAACTCCATGGTGATCATCTTTGGCTTAAACCATAGCAAGAACACTTTTTTGAAATCAAAGTGTAGTGCCCTTCATTAAATTACTTCACATCGGACAGACTAAAAAAATGAATTGCACAGGGAAGCATAAAGGGTTATATGAAAACATCAACTTCACTCACTGTACAGGAAACAAGCTGCAAAGCAGCGTGGACATGACAGGCCG
>NW_024681421.1:0-509 GCF_008729295.1 Plectropomus leopardus | reverse complement strand
GGAAGTGCAAAACACACAAAAACTGGATTACAGTGACTACAAAGCTTCTGCCACAAGAGGAAAAAAAATACATACACAATATTTGGACTACCATGATGATCTGAATCATGTACGGTGGTCACTTAGAAAGCTTTTTAAAACATGTTTTATTTTTCTAAACCCTAATTTTCTAATTAAATGGGACTGCGGTCTAAAAATCTATTTTTTTGTCAGCAGCCCTCTGCTCTGTTTTTCTGTCTAACAGTTTTCCCTCCAAAATGCATCATATTATGTTGCATTTTGAGTGCTATGTGATACTCTTAAAGGAGCACTCCGCCCACAAAATGACCATTTGTGTTTCAATTAGTCATGCCATGCTACTTTGAATTTGTAAAGACAAGTTTGTGTTTTTGCATGACATCATGGAAGACAGTGAACATATTAATTTTGGGGGGCCCACATTAAACAGCAGCAAAGCTGTATAAAAACATATGTTTACAAGCTCTCACAACTGGCGCAGTATAATCCAT
>NW_024681420.1:0-704 GCF_008729295.1 Plectropomus leopardus | reverse complement strand
GTGCAATTTTATTATCCAAACCTGCAATAATCACAGTGTTTAATCATAAACGTGCATTTGGAGTAAATATCATTTTAGCCGTAGAGTTTTGCGTGTTGTTTATGACGTTTCTGTTCGTTTTGTTTTATCTTTGCTGTGAAATGCTTTTGCTGCCGTAATAATGTAAATTTCCCTGACGTGAGAATAATGAAAGATTATTTTATCTTAAAAATGTTTTTTTGGATCTGGTTACAGTGCAAACAACTTTGCCATGAAAGCCAAACGGAAAACTCTGAACGCAGGCGACGTTTTAGCAGCGATGGAGGAAATGGAGTTTGAGAGATTCCTGGAGCCGCTCAGAGAAGCTCTGGAAGGTCAGTCTGACGTTTTTAAGACGTTCCACACAAAATAAACGTTTATATCGCTGCTGCTGAGTCGAACTGCACGTGCTTTTATTTCCACTGAAGACCAACGAGCGTTAAACTGTCTCTGAGTTGAAATTCAAAAATTGAATTGACTTTTTTAAAAAACTTTTTCTGTGTTTTTTAAATTTTGTTTAGGTAGATTTCTGATAATTTTCTTCTACTTTTCAGTTTTTTTTCCTAACATTTGAGTCATTTCCTCTTTTGTTGTTCTTTACCTTCTTAGCAGTTTTTTTTAAAAAAAATAAATCATAAATAAAGCCAAATTACTCGGGTTTCAAAGTGTTAAAAATCATCACTGTA
>NW_024681419.1:0-827 GCF_008729295.1 Plectropomus leopardus | reverse complement strand
CGAGTTGGTGACTGCCAAAACAGACACAGTATATACATCCAAATGTGTATTTTCTGTGATTTGCATTTTACAGAAATATAAATAATAAACATAAAGTTGACATAACATGGCACAATATAAATATTAATTACAAGTAAAAGTCCTGCTTTCAGATTTTGGATTCAGTGAAAGTACTGAAGTATTATCAGCTAAATGTACTTAAAATAAAAAAGAGTAAAAGTACTCATTAAATGTCTCCTTAACTGAATCTTTACTGGAATATTATTACTGATGCATTTATTTGTTGTAGTGTTTATTGGATCTTTTTACTAGAGCTGCAAAGATTTGGCTGTTAATCAATTTGTCAACTGAAAGAAAATGAATCGCTAACTTTTGATAACTGATTAATAGATTCAGTCATTTTTCAAGCAAAAATGTCAAACATTTGCTGGTTCTGGCTCCTTTAATGAGATAATTTGCTACTTTTCTTTGTCATTTATGTAAGTAAATAATGTATTATATGATAGTCTTTACATCTTTGACTATTGGTTGAACAAAAAAGCAATTTGAAGACGTCACTTTGAGCTCTGGGAAACGGTGATGAGCATTTTTAACTATTTTTAAAAAAACATTTTATAGACTAAACAATTGATTGATTAAATGATAAAAAAAATCAGCAAATATTGATATTGAAAATAATTTATAGTTTCAGCCTTCCTATAGGTTAAAGCTGAAAAACATCACTATGGAAATACACCACTACAAGTTAGAGTCCTGAATTCAATATGTTACTTAAGTATAAGTACAGAAGTATTATCAGTAAAATGTACTTTAAGTATCAAAGGTAA
>NW_024681418.1:0-899 GCF_008729295.1 Plectropomus leopardus | reverse complement strand
AGTGGCATCTAGCAGTGAGCTGAATTTACCCGCAGAGGTCTCTTCCTTGCCAAAAAACACCCCACCCAAAGCTGGTGATGTTAACCCAGAAAAACGCTAAATAAAGCAATTGTATTTTATTAATAATAAAAAGCGGCTCATTCTAAGGTAATGAAAACAATACAATTGTTAATTTCAGGTGATTATATGCTAAGGAAAACATACCTATTACGCTATATCATATATAATTTCTGCTAATATTTTCCCCTAAATGTTACACACTGGGCCTTTCATAAAAGTTACTATTTTATTTCAGAAAATATTTATAATGTAAGTTGTTAAACACTGGAGGGAGTCTTGTTTTAACATGTTTATCTTGATGGACCTCTTTCACAGCAGACATTTGACTTGTCATAGCAGGAAAAGCACAGGAAAAATGCATAATATTAACACTGGCTCAGTGTCCCAGTATATTATTCCAGTGAGCCAGCAAGCACAACTTCCCCTAAATGGAATGCAGCCATCATAAATAGGCCTGTTTTTTTCCTGCTATGACATTGCAAAATGTCTGCAGTGAAAAAGGTCTTTTAATGGATAATGTATTAACCTGTACCATCCGCAGGAAGATTTTTTTTTTTTAATAAAATAAAAATATCTCAAAGTCATTATGACAAGTTAGCAGCAATGTCTGAGACAGAAGACAGTTTAACTGGTTTTTATAGGAGGTTGATTTGTACAAGTAAAGAAAAAAAGGGCAGCTGGTATGGTATCTCGTGATGTGATCACGAGTTTTAAAAACATTATTTACCCACTCACCCTCTCTAGCTTGCACAAAACTGACCCATCTGAAAATTATTTCTATAACCCAGTAACTTTTGGACTTCCGGTTAAAAATCATTAAGGACGCATCTGAATAATGT
>NW_024681417.1:0-1074 GCF_008729295.1 Plectropomus leopardus | reverse complement strand
TCCCAAAAACACCTCAAAACAGCATAAAAGAGCGTGCAGTCAAAATTTGACTTTTTTCAACATATTATACTATTCCTTTTCTGGCCAATATTTTGACATGTTGTCAAAAGGTTGTTTTCAGCTGTTTTTAGGAGCAGTCAAAATTTTACATGTCCAAAAAACTGTTGTGAACTACATAAAACTGTATAAAATAGAACGCCAGGACTCACCATAGCATGGGATGTTGCAAATAGAGCCAAAAACACCATAATATAGCTGGTCGAAAAAATAATTGAAAATGCCATCCTGTAATATTGCGAAAAATGTCAAAATATGACGTCCAAAAAAGTAGCTGAAAACCACATAAAACCACTTAAAATAGCATAGTGTGTTGAAAATGGGAATCAAATAAAGTTATTGTACAGTCTGTTGAGAAAAACTAAGAATGCCAAAAAAAATCATAGTATCATATGTTGAAAAAACATATGGTTTCAACATGGCAGCCAGGTATCCACTTTTTCATTCAAATTATGCCATAATCTATACCATCAAATAAATAATCACAAAACACATAACATCACAAAACAGATTACTAAGTAATAATCAATTTACTTAAATGTGCACTTGAAACTGATTTTATTTAAGATTGCAAATACTATTGGTAATTTTTGGTTCGAAAAACCAATTTATCCGCTAACACTTTAGAGAAACTCCATTGAATTTAAGAATTAGGCCTTATTTTATGTTTTTTATTACCTTGAAAAGTTCAGTCAATATTTGTGAACATGACTTACACTCTCTCAAGTTTAAGCACTCTGCATTTTGGACTTGGAGGGGAGTTGTTCATGTTTACTCATATTTTTAGACTGTCTTAGACTGTAGAAATAACATGTATGAATTTTGAAAATGGTGATAGTTTCCCTTTAAGTAAACAGTTTGCAGAATCTCGGAAAAATCTGTGAATCCCTCTAAAGGTTGTTTTTTAGCTTCCAAAGAAGGGACCTGGGAGGCCACATGGAGCGTGCAGACCACCTGACATCCATCCCTCGTGTGGTGTCGTGTCAGAAACAATGCAGTGCTCCGTTTCCCTGTCTA
>NW_024681416.1:0-911 GCF_008729295.1 Plectropomus leopardus | reverse complement strand
GGACAGAAAGCGCGCGGGCTGACAAAGGCTGAAAACGTCCCTCTGGTACTCTCTGGAGCCTCCTGATGCCATTGTTATTGTTGTGGTGGAGTGTGTGTGGACTGAGGAGCGGCGGCATGTACACACTCTGAGCATACAGTAACTGTTGACAGCAGAGGCTGCTGACCTGGTGTTGTTTAGAGAGCGGGACAGGAGTTTAACATTAACCAATGGCTCCCCATCGGTGGACGAGCCCAATCAAAAAGCTGTTGGCATGAACGCGGTTTACTCAAAGCGGGACACGGTCTGCTCCTGAGGGACATCAAAGCCGTCATCATAGCAAACACAGGGCTGCCGCTCTCTTTGTTCCTCGCACCAAAGTTTGGACTCACGCAGCAGCCCCATGTTTGGAGCCTAAAGAGCTGCTAAAAAAGTACCAACTTGTTGCTACAAAATACAAAACATTTTTAGAACCTGAAAAAACAATGGAAAACACTGGCAGGTCACTACAAAACACTTACATTTGGAGTCCAAAGAGTTGCTGGACCGAACACAGACAGGTTACTACAGAACACCTAAATTTGGAACTTAAAAAGCTGCTTGAAATACTGACAGGTTGCTACAAAACACAAAATTTGTTGCTACAAATTTTGCCTGACATTGTTTTCAACTGCATTTTAGCATTTGGAAATGCTGTCAGTTCACTAAAAAACACTCAGGTTTGGAGCCTAAAAACCCAGTGGAAACACTGATAGGTTGCTACAAAACGCTGTGAGGTTGCTAAAAAACACTCACATTTGGAGTGTAAAAAGGTTGCAAGCGGTTTTGTTGCTGGTTGGCTAAAGCAGTCAGCTTCTTGTCTAAGTATTATGTCATCCACCATCCCCTCCAGCTCTGGAAAAGTCAGCTCACTTCCTACGTCACTTGAGAAG
>NW_024681415.1:0-578 GCF_008729295.1 Plectropomus leopardus | reverse complement strand
GGCAAGAGCCAAGGCCAAAGGGAAAATGAGGTACTACACATCGACACAAGGTTGTTACAGTCCAAATGAGTGTAGTAGTTTCAACTCTTATGTCCGCGGTGGTTGTTGAGAGAAAGACGAGCCTACACTTTGTTTCCAGCAGGCCTCGGCTCAGTGCCGGTGCCTGGGGTCCTGGCTGTAGCCTCCTGGGGATCCTCTATTACGATGAGGCTTGTAAGAATCCTGGTAGGGGTCCTGGTAGTCCTCCTCCACCAGAGGCGAGTGGTCCCGGCTGTGCTGTGAGCCCGAGGACAGACGGTTGCGATTTTTCCGTGCCCGCTCATTGTGGTAGTTCTCATCGGCGGGCATCAGGCTGCGACGTTCAACAGGCGAAAGGTCTGTTGTTGTGTGGTTGCTGTTGCGGTTTCTTTGGGCCTGTTAGAGAGAGAAAATATTGACTCAGCAACATATACAGCAGTGATACTCAACTTACGGCCCGTGGGCCAAATCTGGCTACCGATTCAGGGTGGCTTATAACCATTTTTCTGATTCTCAAGAAAAATAAAGTGATTCACACTGGAAACAGTTATGTACTTTTA
>NW_024681414.1:0-256 GCF_008729295.1 Plectropomus leopardus | reverse complement strand
GGTTTTATTTTATTACTGTTGGCAGTTTTTGCTTTAACTTGATTGAGCTCAACTTTATGTGAAAAAACGTAAAACTTCAATTATAAGCCTGGGATATTATTTGCTAAAATCGTTTGAACTCAACAGGTGTGTATTTGGGATGAGTGACTTTTAGTTCCTTTCACACAAATCTGTTGCTCAGCAAAGATATGAAATGCAATCAAAAATATTTATTTAACCCTTTGAAACCTAGGCTAATTGGACTTTTTTTTTTTTT
>NW_024681413.1:0-551 GCF_008729295.1 Plectropomus leopardus | reverse complement strand
TGTTTTGGTGCAAAAGTCCTGCACCTGCCGTCCTCCCAAACCACATCAATACAAAATAGTGAATGTGATGTTTCGTGTCACTGAACAAAATCCAGGCAGCGATTTCACGGCCAAAACAACGAAATCATTAAGAACGCCGTTTATTGACATTAAAACAGGTTTTGCAGAGGTGGAAACAGGTGCAAACTCTGAATAAATACATGCCAAAATTTAAACAGCTGACAGCATGGGTGGATTACTGCAGGGGACAGGCCCAAAGTTTTGGGGCCCCTCTGGCCTTAAATGTCCCTGTAGTAGGGCTGGACCTAAATATTCTGATTCTCAGGTTTTTGTTAAGTGGGTAGGTATTCGGGTTTTCAGTTTAGGCGTTCGGATATTCTTCAATTTTTTTGCAGAGGTAAAAAATGCCATCCACTGTCTCATACACACACTGACAGAATGATCATTTTACCGCTTTTAAACGGTTATTAACACTTTTATTGACTGAGCCGAGACGTTTCTGTGTCAGTGTGAGCAGCAGCCTCCCCCCGGCCCCCAGAGTGACACAAAAT
>NW_024681412.1:0-228 GCF_008729295.1 Plectropomus leopardus | reverse complement strand
AGGTCACCGGACCGGACGCCGGGCGCTTCTCATGTTACACACGAGCAGGTCTGACGCGGCGGCGAGATAGGCCTCATCATGGTAATTATCATATCACCTTTCAACCGGCAGATATATGGAGCTCTGATAATGTAGCATTAATGGGAAATGCATATGAGGGGAGCGATCGATGGACAAATGACCCGTAACGAGGAGCAGGACACTCGGCAATAAACGCCAACATTTATA
>NW_024681411.1:0-312 GCF_008729295.1 Plectropomus leopardus | reverse complement strand
TATCTGCAATTTTTTATTTCATTCTTATTATTTATTCATGTTTTTTATGTAGCAAAAAAATAAAACCTTGACCAGTTCAGTCTGATGCTGCTAAAATATTAACCTGTAAGCAGCCGTTCACTTGGTGAAATGTGCCACATTTACTTTTTTCTACTTGATATGTTTTTTTTTTAACCAAAAACATAACGTATTAAATCTCAGCACATGAAAACTAATTTGGAAATGTAATCCTAACCATCTTGCAGCATGGCGGTGATTCTGTGAGTATAAATGTTGGCGTTTATTGCCGAGTGTCCTGCTCCTCGTTACGGG
>NW_024681410.1:0-250 GCF_008729295.1 Plectropomus leopardus | reverse complement strand
ATACGTGTTCACTTGCCAGTAAAACTCCACTTATATTATCATTTTGTCTTGACTCAGGAGCTATTTTCATATTTGGCAGAAATCTAGATGTTTTTTTTAAATATTTCTTTTACTTTGATGATATACTCAGTGGTTATTCAATATTTCCTGACAGGTTTGTGTTTGACTTCGGGCCAAATAATGACTTTTTTTTTTTGTGACTGTAGAGAGAATAGCTGTTTTTTGGCTTGTCAGTTAAAATATTGAACCG
>NW_024681409.1:0-234 GCF_008729295.1 Plectropomus leopardus | reverse complement strand
CTGATCCTAGTATCTGATAAATGGTGTAATTCTAGTGTTTAACTTTTTTAGGCCCGCAAGACGCCGTGTGAAGTGTCGAAGGCATGTTTTCTCTGAAAATCTCCTAAAATGTTAAAAGGAAAAAGAATTCGGCAAAAACTTTAAGAGAAAAAAAAAATAACCAAAAAATGTTCAAAAGATTTTAAAGAAAAATAAAATTGCCCCCCAAAATTTAAAAGAAAAAGCAAAAAATCA
>NW_024681408.1:0-667 GCF_008729295.1 Plectropomus leopardus | reverse complement strand
ACCTAAGGCTGACGGTTTCAGTTAACCTGAGCAGACTTTAAAACGAGGCTGTAATGTTCAGCTTTTGTGTTAATTAAAGACTCTTTAATTATGATGATTGTCAATAAATTCACCATTGTTTGCACAAACGTGATGACAAATGACATGATTTGAACTCAGAGGTTAAAATGAGGTTAAAACTTCTTCCTTTGCTAAAGAGTCCTAAAACCAGAAATATATCAGACACAAAAACAAAACAACTTTCTACATTCATAGTTATGAAAACAAAACATATGTTGTATTTTAATGACTCAAAATGCATAATTTCAATCGACCTATCTCCCTGTGTGTCTCAGTTTTAAATGTTAAAGGTGTGAAAGTAATGAGAACATGGCCGCTGGCGTCTCTCCAGAACATTGTTATTGTTGGTGTCAGTGTAAAGACTACATTACCCATAAACCCGTCTGCTCCTGCGAAAAGGAGGATGTTCCTTTTACAGATATCCAGTTTTATGTTTCACATTAACTGTATAAAGTATGTTCAACAATACTGCAACTAGTGATCACTATTGATTTTTAAACCTGATTGATTTTTCGTTGAATTGTGGGAACTAAAATGATGACAGATAATCAAAACAAGTTTGCTGTTTTGGTGTGCAGACAAGAAATGTAGTGAGAGGAATTAAAGG
>NW_024681407.1:0-415 GCF_008729295.1 Plectropomus leopardus | reverse complement strand
TGCAAACAAACATGAAACCACTAGAGGGCAACAATGAATAACAAAACGTAGGAGCAGCCTAAAACTTGTCTGAGGAAGGAGTTCACTTCAACTGCAGTGTTTGGTTTGGCCTCATTACAGTGGATAAACCACTGTGTACATCATCACAGTATGTAAACGTTTCCAAGTGTCTGTAGATGCAGTGCCTCTCCTTCACCTGAACAGGTACAAACAGCTACAACTGGGAAAAAAAAAATACTGTCTTTGTAAATGTCCAACTGAAATCTAGAGCTCAAACAATTGCTCATTTAATCAATTTATTATCATAAAGTCAATCTAATGATCGATTTACTTGCTTAATCAGGCAAATTGTGTGTGAGAATTTGCTGCTGTTATGTATTTAATATAATTTCAAATAAAATATATGTGTGTTTTT
>NW_024681406.1:0-1851 GCF_008729295.1 Plectropomus leopardus | reverse complement strand
ATACAGTCGCTGTTAGTGGACTGCTAGATACAGTCGCTGTTAGTGGATTGCTGCGAACAATTGCTGTTAGTGAACTGCTGCATACAGTCGCTGGTCATGGTAAATGGTAAATGGACTGTACTTGTATAGCACTTTTCTAGTCTTTTGACCACTCAAAGAGTCTTCACACTCCATGTCACATTCACCCATTGATACACATACACACTCTGATGGCCAAGGCTACCACACAAGGTACCACCTGCTACTCGGTAACCATTTGTATGCTTGTACACATAATATCAATATCAGTATCAGTATCTTGCCCTAGGATACTTCGACATGTTGCCTGGAGGAGCCGGGGATCGAACCATTTACCTTCCAATAAGAAGACTGCCACTGTGTACAGTTGCTGTTTGTAGACTGCTGCGTAAAGTCGCTTTGAGTGGGCTCCTGAGTACAGTCAGTGTTAGTCTCTCTCTGTCCTTACAGAGTCGGTAAAAAGAACAAAGTGCTTGGTGCAATTCATGTCAACGGCTGTGGGAACAGTCCCGAAGACTCAGCTCTGCGGTCACCATTGCTGTCCGCCCGAACCCCCGGCCCTGTCCCAGCCTCAGCCCCGTACATGATGCCTGTCACCCCCAACCTGCTGGAGAGTGAGTCCCCATCACTGATATTCACCTGGACTCATACTATTATTGTCCTTATTGTTCTGTCACTGTCCTATGCTTCTGTGTGTGTTTGATATTCTAATATTGTTCACAGGTGGGACCATGCACAGGAGTTCCCCTCAGACAATAAGGAGAGACATTGGCCTGGCCGTTACACACAGGTAAGTTACTGGCACACCAATAGATCACTCTTGTATAGATTAAAAGACTTTATAGGAATAAGTGAGTCACTGTACATTATACTGTGGACACTGTGGTTAACGTGTGCATTATTTTTATTGAATGTGGGCTGTGTCCAAAATGTTTCATTTGCTTTGATGTCATGGTCTGTTTGTCTTTGTCTGACATAATTGCTATGGTGAAAACACATGCAAGTGTGGCTGGAAAGAGTGTCACACTCACTAGTTTGAGAACTCTGTTTTGGCCCTCTTAGACCTGTTCTCCTTATTAAACAAAACAAAAAAACAAACACCCTCTTTCACTGAACTAACACAGTGAAAGGGGTGAGTTTAATTGCCATTTAACTCATCATAAAACAAATTTCATTCAAACTCAACAGACACAAATTAAAGCTCACAAAATCCAGTCATCTAGATAGTAAGTCCACTGTTCCAACAAGCACCAACTCTGGTTGGGTCAAAATAAACTCAATTAATTATTAATTAATTCACCAAGTTATATGTTAACATATGTTGATCTGCTGTCCCACTGTCTCTCCCATCCTCTCAGTTGTCCACTGAGCAGTGGCACTTGTTTTTTGGAGGCAGCTACAGTAATATTACATTTTGTTTCAACTAACATGCAATTAATGGCAACAAAAGTAATTTTTTAAAAGTAATGGATTGCTTATTTGACAGTGTAACATTACTCCTCCACTGCTCATTTGGTCATTACTCCAAAACCTATCCTCAGTAGGCAGATTTAGATTAACCCTCAAACTGTGCAAATTGGAATTGTGAATATAAAATATAGAAAACTGTACATTTCTGAAAAAAAATCCTCCTGTTTATTACAAAAAGTTTTTATACTTGGAATGACGGCTCGACGCTCGATGGAGTAGGTCGCAGAAGAGAGGAGCTCCGACATAAAATCTCTAATACACATATTTGAATCCTCAGTTTCCCACTGACAGGGGCACAGACTGAATCTAAACTGAACAACAGCAAAGCGTCTGATATGAAGAAGAACCCACGCAGGACAAAAG
>NW_024681405.1:0-791 GCF_008729295.1 Plectropomus leopardus | reverse complement strand
GTTGGTGATATTGTCCATAATGATGAAACTCAGCTTGTGGTGCTCATAGTGCCCAAAAATACATTTGAATAACTCAACAGCAATATCTTTTTCCAGAAAGCTCTACACGCTTCCTTCTACGCAGTCATATGTTTGGAGGATCTAGTTTGGTAGGAAGAAAATAGTTTCTACTTGAAACTGTTGATAAGCTTGAGTTATCAGGTCATAATTTCTAGAAAGAGAAATTGCTGTTGAGTTTCTGAAAAAAAAAAATTTGGCACCACAAGGCAAGTGCCGGGTAGACATAGTTCAGTTATACTGGAGAGAAGGCTGACATCTCTACAGCCGACATCTCCATCACTTGTCAACTCACACAAAAACAATGTAGACTGATATACGGTGCTACAGGTAAGAGGCAGAATATGTATTTTTGATTCTGAGGTGGACTGTCCCTTTAAATCTTCTCATGGCTACAAGTGAGATGGATCTGCGAGCGCTGAACTCACCAGCTGGTGAACATATCTGTGCAGAAAAACAAGGAGACATACTCAGTGATGATTTACACGTGCTGTTTTGCTGTGTGTTTCAGCATTTCATCGGGCAGGTGATGTCTATAGAGAGAACAGGTGTTCAGAGTCCCGCAGGAGTAAAAGTGACGCTGGCCAGAGCTCCCGTCAAGGTTACAGGTCAGGAGGAAGTGGGAACCACAGCACAGGACCCAGAATACTTCAGCACCGTATCTTTAAAAGACTGATTTTAAATACGAGCCCTCTACACTGTGTTATGGACTTAAATCAGCACACAAAACAAAT
>NW_024681404.1:0-723 GCF_008729295.1 Plectropomus leopardus | reverse complement strand
AAATGGTGTAAGTTGCCACCCTATTTTCTAGGCTTCTTGATGTCTTTAATTTATACTATTTTGTATTTATTGTGCACCATGAGATCTTTGCTACTTTATGGGCTTTTGTAAATAATAACCGTAACGGATTATATCTGAGCTAATTCGCATCTGCAGTCCCCCGACAGGTCAGAACAAAGACACAGCACAGTAACCTTTGCCATGCAGTCTAAATAACGTATCTAGATCCTTTACTGAGGGGCTGCCCCCTTTAATGCACAGCTGTAGTCTAAAAACAGATAAAAACAGGCTGCAACAAAGAGAAACACTGTAAGGATATTTCCTCATTCTTCCTCCCCTGATAAACAGCAGCTGACCCAGACACGAGGCAAACAAACTTTGACAATCCACAGAAGCACTTCCAAAGACACTCATAATAGACACATAATAATTACAACCAACGTTCAATCTAAATCCACTTTACATACTCACGTGTCATCTGAGCGTCGCCTGTTGGTGTTATCTGCCAGTCAGGGGTTATCTGTTACATCACACGCAGCCGCATGTCGGTGCAGCCCTCCGCCCTCCTCTGTATGGTTCTGCCGGAGAGGACCAGAAACAAAACCAAAACCAGTAGTATAGGAAGTCATCAACATGAGTTTCACTTTTTACCAGTAACATCACAATGATAAACATATTAACCCTTTGAAACCTGGATCCACATCCGTCTTTTTGGGCTGCCTT
>NW_024681403.1:0-965 GCF_008729295.1 Plectropomus leopardus | reverse complement strand
GCATACGACAGTTCAGCAACATCAGTTTCCCCCATTCATTTTATATGTGGTTAAATAAAGGGAAGGTATGAAAAGTTATGATTTGGTAAGTAACTAAAGCAGTTAGGCAAATGTAGCGCTGATGATAAAAAGTACAACATTTACCTCTGAGATGTTGTGGAGTGGAGGCATAAAGTAGTTTAAAATGAAATGCTCAAGTAAAGTACAAGTATTTTAAATATTTCTCAAATAGGCCTACAGCACTTGAGAAATGAATTTAGTCACATTCCACCTCTTACTTTGCTTGAGACCTCAACTGAGCTCAAGCTGACTGATTCTGAGGATGGAAATGAAGTGCAACGAGTTGGCACTTCTGTTATCAGGCAACCGCTTAATCTGATTTTGGTCAAACTACGTCTTACATATGCTTAGGTAGGAAGTTGAGTCATGAGAAGTATTCAAAATTGTGACGAAGTTTGAAATGATTAGTTTGATTTATCCCCACATTAAATAAAGTGATATTCAGATTTTGTACAGTTGAAATCAGGTCTAAAAACACATGGGTGATACATCAAGTAAATAATTACAAACTGGTATAGTAACAGTTACATAGATTAATTACAAAATAAATAATTGTAATCAATTACAGTTACTTAGAAAAAATATTGTATTAAATTAGTTACTTACTTACAAAGTGTTGGTGAATGCAAAAGGGTGGCATATAAATTTAGTCTTTTTGTGAAAAGATTTATATGTAGAATAAAACATTCATTTTGTTGTCGTTTTTTGCCATGCAGGAATGCTTTCTTTTGCCATATTTTCAGACAATGCAGGTCAACAAAGGCACTGAGACAAATCTGAGTGCAGCATTTATGCACTTATGCATTTAAGACTTTTAACTTTATTGTCCAGTTGGAAACATTTAGTAACTGGAAAGTAATCAAATGTCATTTGTTACATTCATTTGGTGAAGTAATTAAAAAGGT